>NC_056727.1:910673062-910973062 GCF_019279795.1 Protopterus annectens | reverse complement strand
CCTAGAGAGTTTGTTGTGCAGATCTGGACAGTAGCAATATTCAGTTTTATGATGGGGTGTATGCATTCTGACAGTAGCAGTATTCAGTCTTATGATGTGATCTGTGCATTCAGACAAGAGCATTATTCAGTTTTATGAATTGTGCTACTGTCATAATCATGGACAAGCTACACGGTGTGAGGATAACAGCCTGATGTCTAAACAAAAAGTGACCCGATGGATTTCGCTACACTACACACCAACATTTTAACACACAAAGGGATCATTTTTTTTCTTCTCCACGAATGGCTGCAAAACACTTCACAATTACTATTTCAACCCAGAGTTTTCTTCATCCACTACATCAGTACATCAGTTGCATTTCCATTTGGGATAATGGCATTTCAGGTTCAAGGACACATCCAGACTGCAAAATGTCCGTTAAAGGATGGGAATAGGTGGTAAAATCAATAACATTGAAAAAATTCTATAATACATTAGGATACCAAATAAACACAACTCCACCAAGACTTGTAGTAACAAAGACCACCAGATGGATTAGCTGTAGAAATTTTTACTCTGCTTTCGTCTACAAAAGACTTCCTCAGAGCCAGTGGCGGCTGGTGACTTCAAATCAAAGGGGGGCTCCAGAGAACAGCTGAATGGCTGGGGCCAATGGAAAGGCATGTGGCCAACTAGAAAGGGGTGGAGCTATGCTGAAAAATGCAAAAACTGGGACTTTAATTAAATATGCTGCCCTGGGTGCCAAACCATCATTATGAGAGACCAATCAAGACAAATTGAATTGTAGAAAAAAAAATTTCAGTGCATTGGCTACATGACAGCTTACTTAACATCTATATGGAAACAAAAAGGTTGTGAGGCGTGAAAAAATAAATTACTTAACTAAATACATTACTGGAATGCCAGTCAAAATCAAGTATAAAAATACAAGCAGCACTCAACTCAAACCACTTCTCCTTGCACTGCAGTTCTAATTATAATTTATATTCAGCTTTATAAAAGTACCAAGTAACATGCTGAAAACAGCAATATTTGTGATACCCCTACTTGTAAAAATGTTTCTTATCCAAAAAAGACCTGATGCCTGACAACAACTATCTACTTGTTTCATGGGGAAAACATAAAAATAAAAAAATGAACAACAAACAAGAAACAAGCTCAAGACAAATTGCTTAAAAGATTACTGCACAGGTTATGGACCACACATAATAAACTGGCATTCCGTTTAGTTTACGGGCAAAGCCTGCAAAGATGACTGCAAGTCTCCAACAAATGTAATGAGCTTCTGAAAATACTGTAATCCTGTCCTTTATTGCAAATACTATCATATGCATTTCAGTACCTAAGGCTTATACGCTATCTAGTTATGTAAATATTCTCTGCATGGGAACAACAAAAAGGTGTTCAGTGTTGGTAATTCTTTAACAATATGCTTATTAAAGCTTACTTGCATCTTACAGTCCCAGACAAGCTTACCTGATGGTCATTAAAGTGTTGCTACTTAAACACAGAGCAACAGGCACTGCAACAACATGCATTTTCTGAATAGGAAGAAGCATAAATCAACAGTATAAAAATATGACAGAAAACCAGAACATTCTGCAAAATCAAGGACAGATGAAAATCCACTGTAGTACTTGTGTCTACCATGGATGGGCAGATACTCTGCACACTTACACTGCATAACTGCTCCTTGCCTTGCTTGGACACATCCAAAGTCACTATGTGGGGGAGTGGGGTGCAACAAGTATGTCACAATTTGAAATGTCTCTGGGTGACAGTGATTGCCCTGACACATTTGTTATACCTTCCAGCTTCAGAGCAAGAAATCTGGACAAAGCCATAAACAGAAGTGGGACAAAAGCCCAAAAATAAGGACAATTTTTAAATATTGTTTTTATAAACTTAGAAAGATAATAGAATAGTAGGTCTTGCATAAGTATGAATTTTCTGAAGGGTATGAAATCTGAAACTCAAATGTCTGTCATTATTGTTTAACTACAGTCTTTAATGATTTGCCACTAATTTGCCAGAAAACACAATTTTATGAAAAACGGACCAAGCATGTGATGCAAAAATATAAAACAGCCACACAATACAGCTGGGAACCTGTCAAAGAAGGAACACTTTTTAAATATTAGTAATGTTAACTTAACCAGCTGACAAAATAAAAGAATCTACATGCATTTCTGAAATTAAAAGTAATCTATAACTCTGATCATTACAATTATTTATTAATTGTAAACTCTCCAAATTGTCTTCCAAATTTGCAATTTTGTGGAGGGATTATTAGGGGAGAGCAACATTTTGAGCCAAACTTAGGGAAATTGAGAGGTTTGGATATACCTAATTCTATAAATCGATTTATTTGTGCGTACCTCTCAACCTCTTAACACAGGAAATCTGGACAAGGACAAATATATATATTTATTTATTTTACATTTTTTAACCAGGGGTATCTGACTGAGCCAAAAAGGCCCTTTTTCAGCAGAAGCCTGGGGAGAAAAGCTCCACAAAGAAAAATTACAGACACATTTAGTTATTTAGAATTGATCAGTATACACACAAATTACAAGAGACATGTTTTTACAGTGGTATGCGGCACATAAACAGTTGCAGTGGAGAGAACAAACAAAAAAATATTAATTTTTAAAAATAAAGGTAATTAATAGATTTGTGGTGTACAGCTGAAATTTGGAACATAGGTAGAACATACGTTTGGAACATATTGGGGGAACATACAAACAATACTAAAAAATTGTCTTGTATAAACTTAGGCAGTTGACAGAATAACAGGTCTTGCTTTAGCATGCATTTTTCTGAAGAGTACGAAGTTTGAAACTCAATGTCTGTCATTATTTAGTGACTTCATTCCTAAATGATTTGCCAGAAAACCACAAATTTTATGAGGAACAAACCAACAATAAGAAGCAAAAATCTATTCATTCTGCAAAAATCTGGACAGTTAAGAGGTATAGTTCAGCTGGGGATGTCTGAGTTTGCTGCCCTTCCCCCCTCACAAAAAAATGGTCAAATGGGGCCTCCCCCTGCAGCTATTCCAATGTCCCATTACTTGGTTATTTCATCCCATTTACCATAAACACTGTAATGTGCATACTACTTTACTTCTACAATGATTTCGATTTCATTTAAAAGTTTTATTTTACATTTTACAGTACAAACACTAATAGACATCTGCTAAACAAAGCAATGCAGTCTCACAATGAAAATAGACTCTTAGCATTAAAACTTCTCTGCCCTTGAAACTCACATTCATTAAAACAGCATTGAAACCCACATTCAAAGAAAATACATCTGGCCAGTGGCAGATAAAGATTAACTTTGGGCTGTTTTCAAATCATAGGCCCATTGCACAGGAAACATACATGTGTTCTTTGATGCACCTTCCTGGTTGTATTCATTTATATTCCTGGTATAATACAGTACAGTTGTTAGAGGGTGTTTTAAATTTACTGTTTTGAACATTTTTCCAGTAAACAATGAAACAAAATGCATGCACCAATAATGACAAAACTGCCCATTTCAGAACATTTCCATCATAAAAGTCTACTCAAACTTCTACAATCCACCAGTATCAGTAAATATGCATAATGTCTGCAGAAGTAAATGTCATCTAAATAATTCCACATTAAAGAGATCTATAACTAATGAAGAGGTTGCTATTAGCAAACAACTTTATATTTCATTGTTTCATCTACAAATAAAGTGCCTGTGGCCCTTGAGGATTAAATTGCCTATGTTACATTAAAAAATTGTAAGCTACTAATATTGCAATAGGGAATGGATGGCAAACTGATAACAGATTCATCATTACTAGGTATTTCCACCAAAGAGGACATTCTCAGGACTGGAACATACACCCCCTTTAAATGTACAATACAGTACAGTATCAGCAATGCAGTTATATACTGTGGGAGTAGAACCCACAGCCTTCTTCATCAAAAGCAAGGGCACTACCTGTTGTACTATTAACAATGCAAGCAGACTCAGCATAAGCAGCACTAAACTTCTCTTCAAGCTCTCAGCTCCTTGTAAAATCCACTCGACACTCAAATGTATCTCTCAACTTTGAAGCACAAGAAATCAGGAAAAAGCCAAAATTTATTGGGGGGACAAAAGCCCAAAAACTAGGGACACATTTTAAACATTGCTTGTGTAATCTTGGAAAGTTGCTTGAATAAAATGCTGTATTACCACCATGCATTTCACTGCCATGTCTTGAACCCAGGAGCCTGTGCTCTACAGTTAGAGCAACATACCACCAAGCCAAATCAGCTGTTTCTTGAAAGACAGCTAGACAAACTTAAATGGCTATCATTTAGTGAATTCAGTTTTCACCATAGATCTCGACCTCTTAGCACAAAACACGTAAACAAAGCCAATAATGGGGGAATACAGCCCCCAAACATATTCAGTGAATTCCGTTCTCACCATAGCTCTCAACCTTTTAGCACAAAAAAACTGGACAAAGCCAATAATGGAGGAATACAGTCCCAAAATAGGGACAAATTTCAAACATTGATCTTATAAACATAAAATTGCTAGAATAAAAGGTTTTGTGTTACCATGTACTTTCTGAAGAGTATTAAGCCTGAAATTCAAATGCCTGTCATTATTTAGTGAATTCAAAATCCAGAAAACCACAGATTTTATGAGGAACAGAGCAAAATATAAGGCAAAAATTTCACAAGTGGTGGTGGGTAGGGATTTCAAGCTCTTGTTACCTGCTCCCAAGGTACAGAGTTTGAGTCTAGCCACCATGTATATTTAACTGGGGCATTTCACACACACAAACACCAGTTTCCTGCAAAAGGTATATTAGCACTAGAAGCACACACACCAGTTTCCTGCAACAGGTCCATTAGTATTACACACACACACACACACACACACACACACACACACACACACACACACAATTAGCACTAGAAGAACTAGAAGCACATACACCAGTTTCCTGCAAAAGGTCTAGAAGCAAACACATCCTACCTGAGTAGGTGTCCTTTGTAGCAAAATAAATGCAAGCCCACTTCAAGAAGTCCATCCACGGTATAAATGCAAACTCAGTTACAATCAAGCTGTTAATCCTTCCTGCTTCATAGTCCATGCAAGCTGTAACTTCTTCCTGCTTTAAAGTCCACAAGAGCAAGCTGCTACCCAGCCTGCAGACATTGCAGTCTGTTCCCCTTCCAATCTATGCAGTTGTAACTGCATAGACTTCTGGGATCTCTGATTTTGCATGCTGTCTTCCTAATCTGGACTGTCTCACCAGCAGTCCGGATTCTGTGTGCATGCTCCAGACTGGCTCAGCAGCAGTCTGGATATTGGGAATGCTGAATGTGCGAATGCGCAAAGTTCTGGGACTCACATGTGTTGCTTTACAGCTGGGAAGTTTTGGGACTCACATTTGTTGTTTTTATTTATTTTTTCTGTGTTTTTACAGCTGGGGAGGGGGGCTGCAGTCCTCTAGCCCAATAGCATGAGCCACTCCTACTCAGAGCAAAGTACAAACTCAAACCAAACTTTTTATAACAAATTACATCAATTAAAATTGACCGATAAGATCAGCTTTTTAATTAATCAATTATAAAGTTCTGAAAATAAACTTAAAAAGCTTAAAAAATACACCATGTGAAAATCTAAAATCTTCTTTACAACTATTTATTTTAAAAATAAATGATAAATATTTATTTTCCCTGCCAAATTTATTATCTTTCAATCTTTTATTTTTCAAAAAGCTTTTAAGATTAATTGTCTCATTTAAACCGGGGGGGGGGGGGGCTTGTCTGCTCTTAACTTCAGCTGCCAAAGTGTTTCTTCTTGCTCAATCATATCCCCTATAATTCCCCCTCTACGATCCTTTGGAACTTGTTTAAGAATGGAGTATAAAAACTTTTTACTCTGCTTACACACTAAACTATAAGACATTATTCTGGTCCTTTACCTTTATAGAATATAAATGTTCTTTGATATGTTTTTCCAAACTTCTAGAAGACATTCCTACATAAAAAGACATTCACAGTAGGAGCAAATACTAATATATACAATACCTTTGGTCTTATAAGTAAAAACACCAGAAATAGCTATGGTTTTATCTGAATGTTTTATATTTACAAAAGGGCCCTCCAAAACACACCTGCAAGCAGAACAAGCCCCACATCTATACATTCCTTTGGTCTTGTTGAAAAATGACTTTAATGAATTAATCTTATGAGAATCATTTTGTAAACGTCTTTTTAAATTTGAACTATTTTTGAAAATAAACCTAGAAGTATCACCCAAAACTCTAACAAGGTCCAAATTACCCTGTAAGACCCCCCAGTTTCTCTTAATAATAGAGACAATACTGGATCTATCTAAGGTCATATCTAAATAGCAACCTATAGTATGATCTATTAATTCATCGTACCCTTCTTTCTTTTTGATATTTAATCCATATTTTAGGATAGGTTGAAAGTCAGTAGGCCTTCTGGTACGAATTTAATTATTATTTATTTTATTTATTTATTTACATTTGTTAACTGGGTAGTGTCCGACTGGGTCAGAAACCCATTTTCAGCGTATTAGGAGGAATAAGTAGCTTATACATAGTAAGTAAAAATTAAATTAAGAACAAATAAAACAAAGAGGTAGTTAATGTGTACATTATCCAAAAGGGCAAAAATGCAAGTAAAGTAAGAAATGAGCAGAAAAAAGGAAAAGCTGATGCACTAGAAGAGAAGAAAAAAGAATGAAGTAAAACTAGCCAGGAGGAATACAGGTGCAGAGCCAGTTAGCATATAGATAATCATAATAAATTAGATATAACATTTAACATCTCCCTTTTGTAACCCCTTTGTAAAAATAAAGTGGAAATACATATGATTTCCTTCTCAAATGTACAATCATTTGTTGTCATCCTCATTGCCCTAACAGACTGACCTCTAGGAATATTATTCTTAATAAAGTCAGGGTGGTTACTAAAATAATGTAAGTAACTGTTAACAAATGTTTCTTTTCCAAAAACGTCACTGACTAACCTTTGTTCTATAATATTCCAAATAATTGTTACAGCCAAAAAATTAACTACATCACCTTAATTTCCTAAAATAAATTGCAAAAATTGTGATTTGGAATTAATCACATCTAAAAGTGTAATAGCTTTGTCACTGTTACCTTCAGTTACAAAACAAGACATCAGTGAACCTCACATAAAAAAAAATATTTTGTACAAGGGCACGATGGGAGCCAGTACATGATGTTCCCACCACCCAAGAACAACACTGGCAAAAGTCGGGGCTGCTGCTGTCCCCATTGCTACCCCCTTACTGACCCTCATTGGTCAAGTTTAATTAATGTGATTTGTTATGAAAAGTTTGGTTTGAGTTTGTGCTTTGCTCTGAGGAAGTCTTTTGTAGACAAAAGCGAAGAATAACATATTCTACAACTAATCCAGATGTTGGTCTTTGTTACTACAAGTCTTGATGGAGTTGTGTTTATTTTCTGTTTTTCCCCCTGCCTATTCATTTGAGATAGTACCTGTTTCTTTTAATGCATTAGGACATTCTTAAGGCAGTTTTCAGGAGGGGTGGGTAAAAACATGCTGCTTTATAAACAGGTTCTGCAGTGTGTCTTAAGATAAGGAAATAGGCAAACCAGGTGGGCTAAGTGGTTCTTATCTGCTATCAAAATTTATATTTTTCTGCTTCTATGGAAACATTATTATCTAGCAATGATCTGGCTGTTGTGAGAATCATCAAATATGGAATGCCTGGCAGATATTTAAGGCTCCTGTGCACAGATCTCATATCTGAAGAAGGCTTGGTAGATTGTTTAAAGTACATCTTGAAACTCTGCAAGAAAACAAGAACTATATCAATAACTCCTCTCTAGATGATATAACACCAGGGGCCTAAATTCTCCCGATGCCCATCAGTAATTCTATATCTGACTGCTCTACTCATGGCCCTATTTAAGAAGGTAAGGGTGGGATATTGAATGTAAAACAGGGAAGGAGTGCCAGTGATTTGAAGATAGCCTAGGGAAAATCATGGCTAAAGAAGAAAATCAAGTAGTGTTGTTATTATACTAAAAAGCCAGGCATGCCTTCATAACACAAGACAGTGAAAGGCTTATGCATTTGCGTCTCCACTTACCTACTTTTTTTTGCCTTTCTCTTTTCTCTACTATTGACCTCTGTTTCCTCTCTGACAGCCTTATTTGACTCATCTGGTGGGTCCACGCCTTTCTTGAGAGGATAGACTTTTCAGGTCAGGATCACTGCATGATACACTAGTCATAGCATCAGGTGGTTCATCATACGGTGCCAAGAAGCTTGGTAATATGGCAAGTTCCTTGATGCAGAAGTGTGCAATGACACTGCTTGTCTCTTAGCATTCAGTGATGTAAACATTGCTCCCTTGCTACTGGTCTCTACTGGATAACAGCAGGACTACATAAACCTCCTTCCACAGACAGAAAAGTTTGCAACTGTCTGCTCCATTTTCACAGCCCCTCTGGCTGATTCGCTGGTGCTTAACTTGATAGCTGAAAATGGCTCACTGGAGCCATATATGAATAACCATGCCTGTAGCAAGGTCAAACCACTGCCTATATTTTTATATGTACACTTGTATTCCCCAGTTTGATGTTATCAGCACTAGCAAAGTCTGGGCAGAAGGAGCATTAAACACAAGCCATCCATGGTGATGACGTGACAAAAGATAATAACAGAACTTTTATTTTTTTTCCTTCTCTTCTCTGTGCTACCTCCACCAATGAGCCTCCAATACACCGACACAGACCCACCCCCCCACACACACAATATTCTCAATTATCAGAGAAGAATCAACTTCTGAAGACAGTGTGACGCTGCCTGTATGGGAAAATCAATAGTGTACTATTCCCTCCCTACCTATCACACACCATTGTTATTGTGCTCCAATAAGGGGACAGTATTTTTACTGCAGAGATGCTGACAATGCTGCACAAACTGGGACAGTAGCAGAAAATCAGATCGTACTGGTGATAATCAGGTATTTTCTTTAGCTACTGCTTATCTTGCTATTACGAAGGCAGATATCATATATCCATCTGGATACATTTCTCCGCAGGAAGCATGGCATGATGTGTTGCTGTATATATGACACCATAACCCTAATTAAATCTGTGGCATCAGCCAACCATGCCTGTCTTACTTGTGTTATATGTGCAGCCTGATATGGCATATTGGCATATTGGAGTTGAATAAGACATTGGGCTGAAAGATTAATGCCACTGTGATGCCTTTATATATCACACTATATCCCTGGCACTAGTTATCCAAGCCCACTTTAGTGGTTATTTCAGATCCTCAGTAGCCATATTGAAGCTGGACATGAACATGACATTGGGTAAAAGACCAATGGTGCCACTATAATGCCTATATATCACATTATAACCCCTTTGCAGTATAACCTGACCATACCAACTCAGGAAAGGACTTGGGATTCATATCTAGGGAGAGGATCTCACAAGCAGAACTGTAGCTTAGGTCATCTGCTTCCCTGTGCAGTTACCCAAACTGACAGCCCCCCACTCAAAGTTGAGGACCAAAAAAGATCCTCTTCACAAAGTTAAAGACCTATAAAAAAGCCTTTCTGTGCTCCTGTAACTATAGTAAATTCTGCAATAAGCAGCTTACTGCAGTTACTAATACTCACCTAACACACAAAGCACATTGGCTGTGACCACAGCTACAGTATGGGCTTTAATTTATGAAACCATGCGGATATCACAGTGCCATAAATCAACATTGGTACTACACACATACACCATCAGCACCAGATAATCATGCCTCCTGACACCTGATATCTGGGGGCAGCTTCCACCTTTGCCCTGCCTTAGTTAAGGTTCTGCTAGCAGGGTAATACTGTGTTTTATATTTTATTTTGAAATTATGAATGTATGTTAGGATTGTTGCTTAATGAACTAATTTTGCATGTAGTTTGTCAAATCTTTCACTTTCTTTTCTCAACCTGTTACTGAAAGAATTCATTTGCATATTTTTTAATGTAATGAAGACGTTTTTGTGTATGTGTTGATATTGTTTTGACATAGGTCATGACTGAAAACGTCACTTGATCAAAACAACTATCAGGTTAACAAAATTAAACAAATGTGCATGACATTAAAACAGTCATTCTATCATCCCCTTAAACCCCTGTACTCACATTCTGTCAGTATTTGAAAAATTACTCGTACTGGAAGTCAGTTCATCACTAGAACATTCTTTGTTACTGCTTGAATAATCACTTATGCTGGAAGTCTGTTCCTCTCTAGAATATTCTGTTTTATCCTCTGAATAATTATGTAAGGTAGATGTCTGTTCTTCTCTAGAGTATTTTCTGTCAGTCTCTGAATAACCATGTAGACTGGAAGCAGGTTCCTCTCCAGAGTATTCTCTGTCAGTCTCTGAATAATCATGTTCTTCTCCAGAGTACTCTTTGTTTTGGTTTAGATAATCATTTATACTAGAAGTCTGCGCCTCTGCAGAGTATTCTCTGTTAGCCTCTAAATAATCATGTAGATTAGAAGTCTGTTCTCCTGAGTATTCTCTGTTAGCCTCTAAATAATCATGTAGATTAGAAGTCTGTTCTCCTGGGTATTCTCTGTTAGCCTCTAAATAATCATGTAGATTAGAAGTCTGTTCTCCTGAGTATTCTCTGTCAGCCTCTGAATAATCATATAGACCATAAGTCTGTTCCTTCACAGAGTATTTTTTGTTAGGGTGTAGATAATCACTTAGAGTAGAAGACTTTTCCTCTTCTGCCTCTAAATAATCATATAGACTGGAAGCTGGTTTCTCTCCAGAATATTCTCTGACAGCCTCTGAATAATTATGTAGATCAGAAGTCTTTTCCCTCCAGTGTATTCCTTGTCTGTCTCTAAATAATAATGTACACTGGAAGTCTGTTCCTCTCTAGAGTAGTTTGTGACCTCAGGGGATTGTGAAGAAATGAGAGTTGACTCTGACATAATGCCAATAAAAGCCTCTTCCTTCCTGCAGACCTTAGTAAACAAAAGAAAATGTATGACATTTTTGAAAGTGTAATATATTTTTGTATTACTCACAAAATACAGTACAAATTACAACCATATTTTTTGAGTTTCATTAGGAAATTTTCTACATATTGCTTTTCTAACTAACTACTTCCTCTACAATACTCAGAGGGGCAAAATACTATACCCTGGATGCAATGGCCATTTTTAAGATGATGCAGGAAGTAAAGCACACCTTGCATTAGGGTGCAGGGGCCTTGATCCCCCATGCATGAAAAGGGTTAGAATTCTGCCTCAAAACTCACTGCTTTGCTATGATCCCTGTATGACCATGAAGTCATCTCGAGCCACTCTGCCAGCAATTAATTTCTCCAAGGGTGAGAATGCAATGACAAACTCATTCCCCTAGGGGTGAGGGTCATGTGTGCCAGAGGTGGTTTCATTATCTGTGTGAAGGATCTTTTCTTTACTTTCTCTACCATTTTCCTTATGCATTACCCAGTGCTACCTCTGGGGTTGGGTATGCACTAGTCATTGTGCAAGGTTGTCACTCATTTATGCACCACTCTCCTTTGAGATCAATGCCTCCACTGGCTGTCCAGTAACCAGAGAGGATCTCAAATAGAATGTCTGACCCTCTCTGTACTCCCAGAGAGAAGCAAGTAGGTCCAGCCGTTTCATTTTTGCCCCCTGCTGTCAGATACTTCAACACCAGGACCACTGATGATCTCAGTCACAGTCATGGCTGTATCCATGTCTTCCATACAGCAGACTTAAATCTCTTAGTTTGTGAATACAGGTTGAATTCTAACTCCTGACATCTGGCAATTAACACAAAGAGCTTTTCATACATTTTTGCATCTAAAGATGGCACAGATTATGGCTATTAGTTTTACTCTGAATAATGGAGCAAACATAGGCAGCAAACATCAGATCATTCTATGGTGCATGATGCCCTAGAAGAAAACTCAATCATGGCAGTAGAACAAAGGGGTGATAAAAGAAAGTCATGTGGAACAAAGGATCATTTGTTGTTAAATAAAGCCATAATGGAGAATTGCAAAAAGGGGAATAATCTAAGTATGACATAGACAGATTACAAAAAACATATGACAGCATCCTACATTCATGGATAAAGGAGTGCTTACAAATTTATAAGATACACTGTACGTTGGTCAATTACATTACGGTGACTAAGAAACAGTGGCTAACTATTTTGCAGCAAAGCCATGATAAAGGACAAATTATTGTCCCAGGAATAAAAATTCCAAGGGGGATATTCTTGGGTGTCACTTGTCACTGCTGCTCTTTTTGCTCTTTTCATGGGTTCATGGGTTCATAGGAATTTACCAGGCCAATGACCACAAGGATCTTTTTAAGCCTAGCCATGCATCCCAAATCTCTGACAAGTTCTGATAGCCTTGATAAGTGTAAGTTGGGGATTGGGAGATGAAACATTTGTCTTGCCCTTAGCTAATTAAGCTGTCTACTTAACAGATTAGGCCATGTTTAGAATCTGGCTCCCAGAAAACAAGAAAGTGTAAAGACTTCTCATCTTCTTTTTGTGGATGATTTAAAACTGTATAGTTCATTACATGAGGAACTGAAATGACAAATTCCAAGTGATCAAAACTTTCTCAGATGATATAAGAATGTAATTTGTTCTTGATAAATGTGCAAAAGCAACCTTTAAAACAGGAAAGCTGCGGCACCAAAAAACATCAGTCTGGGATATGAATGTGATATAAAGGAACTTGAGCAGGAGGGAGTGTATAAATATTTGGGAATTGATGAATGATAAACAATAAAACATGAACAAATTTGAATAAAATGTAGTAAGGAATATTTTAGAAGACTAAATTTAATACTGAAAATAGCCCTGACATCTAGGAACAATGTTCAAGCTTTAAACCAACTTATTCTTCCAGTTCTAACTTACTGTTTTGGGGTGACTGACTGGCCCCAAAAGATATTGGATCAATTGGAGAAGACATCAAGAACAATGCTTCACGCTTATCAAATGATTTATAAAAATCAGTGTATACCAAGATTATATATTCCCCATTCTGAAGGAGGTAGGGGTTCCTTGAGATTGATTATATGTGTAGGTCTGCAGTTATAGGACTACATATGTATTTACTGACCTCTCAAGATCCAAACATCGTGAAAGTTTTAAAACATGAGGAGAAGAACTCTAAGATGACTTCCCTGCTTAGTTTAGTAGAAGCATATCAGTGTCAAGCAGGAATGAAAAATCAAACCAGAAATATACAATAATCAGGCAGCAACTGAAGGTGCTAAAAAGCAAAAGAAAGAATATAAGGTGAAGGATCAGATGAAAAGACAATAAATTTGGAAAAGCCATAAATATAGTTGCAAGCACAGAAAACTCCTGGAACAACCTCATGCCAATCAGGATCTGATGCAGGAATAGTTAAGAGGTGAATTTTAAACCAAAAGATGAAAAGTTAATATTGGTGGCCCAAGATAGTGGACTACATACACTTTGGCTTATAAAGTCCATTGAACATGTCAGAGAAACAGACAAATTCAGGTTTTGTAAAACAGAATTGGAAACAGTTGTCTATCTTGTTGCTGGGTGTGATACACTAATGGTAGCTGGCCTATGCACTGAAAGGTATAATAATGTGGCAAGGCTGTTGCATTGGGGATTATGCAAATATTACAATAGTGAAGTAGCTGAGAAGCATTGGAAACATGAGCTACAAAGCATTATAGATAATGATGAAGTTTATATTACATGGGATCATCCATTACCAGCAGTTCAAAAAATAGATGCAAGAAAACCACATATAGTAGTTTATTTATTTATTTTTTTTACATTTGTTTACCGGAAAAGCCCAACTGGATATATGTCCATTTTTGGCAGAGGCCTGGGGAGAAAAACTCCAGAAAGCAGAGTACAAATACATTAGGAACAATGGAAACATTTAGAGATAAGTATAATATGCAGTTTTCAGTAGGGTTACAAATACAGATAAAACATAGTAGACAACATCAAAATCATGCGGCTTCAATTTCAGACAATAATACACGTAGTTATGGGCTAAGTCCCTTCAAGAATTCATACACTTATTAGAGTATATGATTGAAATGCTTAGGGAGAGTTTGCAGGAACAACGGGTGGTGATTAGTCAGGGTTTAAGCAGGGACACTGCCAATGCTGTTGGAAGTGTAGTTTGAGATTTTTTTTGAACTGGGTTAAGGAGGATTGGTGAGTAAGTTTGGCAGGTAGCATATTCCAAGTTTTGCCTACTGAGTTGGCGAATAGAGAGACCTCAGCCACATTTATACTCTTAGTTGTTTGTACCAGCAGTTTGTCAGCAGAACGTAGTTACCTCAGGTTGCTATATGGTTTGATGATCTTATTTAGTACTGGTGTTTTTTCAGGTTGATATAGTATTTTGTAGGTTATTATAAGTTTGTTGTATCAGAGAAGACTGGGCCACTCCAGCCATCCTAGTAGAGTTAGATTGATACAATGGTGGGTCTTAGAGGTAGCACCTGTAGCAAATCTAACAATATGGTTGTAACAACTAACAAGTTTGGTAAGGGTAGCTTGGTTCAGGTTAGTGAAAAGGGGGGAGGCATAGAGGAAGGTAGATAGTAGGTGGGACCGAGCGATAGGAGTTCTTGCAAAAGGAGTGAGGAAGGGTTTGATCCTGTATAGGGAGCCCGGTTTTTCTGTTGACAGATTTGATGGTTTGATTGATTTGATGGTTTGATTGACATGGATATCATATTTTAGGACATTATCGACTTGGACACCCAGGAGTTTTGTGTGAGTATCTGGGGATATAATAGTGCCATTGTTGGAACTTATAGTAAAGAATGGTGAGGAGGATTTGCAGGTGGGGAAAAGATGACCAGGTTAGTTTTGTTGGGGTTTAATAGCAGCTGACGGTCTGCAAACCATTTTTCTACATCATTGAAAGTATTCTAGGTTAGGGTTACAAGCTCAGTTGAGGAGGAGGCGGTACATATTAAAGCAGAGTCGTCCACGTATTGGATGCAGGTGGCCTTGGGAGTGATGGTGGGTAGGTCATTGATAAAGACTGAGAAGAGTAGTGGTCCTAGTATGGAGCCTTGGGGGACACCTAGAGTAATGCGTAGATGTGTGGATAGGGTATTCTGCCATAAAACTGCTTGTTGTCTATCAGACAGGTAAGATTAGAACCATTTAACAGAGCTACTATTCAGTGACAGTTCCTGCAGGGTACGGAGAAGCAGTAGTTCATGAAAAGAAGACAAAAGTAGATTGATCATTGAAATTGCTGCACCCAGTGATTATGGTGTCTTATGCACAGAGAGACACAAAGTCATAAAATATCAGGCTTTGCAGGCAGAAATGAGGGCAATGTGGAAGAAAGGTACCTAGACAGTTCTAATAGTAGCATGAGCAATGGGTCTCATGAAAAATAATATACAGTCATATTTAGAATTGTTACCAATACATGTAACTCTAATAAAAAATAAGTGGTTCAGGCACACCAAAACTGGCTCGACAAAACAATAATTTTATTAGCTTGAACACAAGTGCTTTTGCCCTGCCACAATGCAGGACCTGCATTGGGCAGGGCAAAAGTGCTTGTGTTCAAGCTAATAAAATTATTGTTTTGTCAAGCCAGTTTTGGTGTGCCTGACCTGCTTATTTTTTATTAGTTTTTTTTTTGTCTTTGCAGTTGTTTTTATTCTGAATACATGTAACTGTATAAATTACAGAAGGAGTCAATTCCAGGCACATTATGGGTGCTGGTAAGAACACTTTTGGCGAACATCAAAGATTGAAACAATAATAATTTCATGAGCTTTATAATCATACTTTGACTCTGGAATAGGGTCCATTACCATCATGGTATTAGCGACCCAAAAGACTTTGAGAAATTAAATGAGAGAACACTTATGTATAGTTTCAAAATGTCACACTTGGGACATACATCAAACATACAGCATGCACAGAAGGTGCCCAAGCCTTTGTATGCTAGATGGATGTACAGTACCCTTGGCAGGATACTTCCCATATGTAATTAATATTATAATCAGGATCTACTCAGACATCTACTGCTGTGGTGAGTTTTGACACAACTTTTTGATCTACATTATTGCAATCTTGCCATGTGGCCTGGCCATGGCTGAAAAAGACATTTGGACCAGTACACCTATCAGGTGAATAAATACATAAAATTGACATATTTTGCAATGCTCAGGGTACATCTTATCACATTCAGGAATGTGAAAATGCAAAATACAGTTTCTAGACATCTCCACTAACTAATTCCAGAATAAATACATACAACCATGAAAAATACCACAATACAACAGCATTGTTAAAGAAAGGATTATTCTTATCATCTTGGAAAACAGTAATATTCATATCTCAGCCATAAAATAAACATGATTCCCCATGTCAGTCATATGTGAATCCTTCATGGATGAGTAAGGATTATAGCACTAAAATACAATGGGGTATGAAACATTGGACAGAACATGCCATATAGCTGTGGCAAATCTTACAGCATTCTAACTAATGAAATTCTAAAGATGGGTTTTAAATATTATTTTACAATCCACTGAGGCAGTCCCAGGCATTGTGGACATTTTTACATGCTTATTATGCAGTAATGCTTTTTGCCTACACCCAGTGACAACACCATATGAATAGTATGAACCCCCCCCCAAAACCCAGAGTCTAACACGCTTCATTACTTAAATCATTCTCACCTGCAAGCAGTCAGTTAATGATGTTTCAAATTCCTGGATGCTGGCAGGCTGGAGAGCAACTGCCTGGAGCTCAGAGTCATAGTAAATTTAAATGTGAGACAAATATTTTAAACTGAGCAAGTAAAACAACTTTTTGCCTTACAAGTTCGGTTAAAGTATTTTCAAACTAGATGTGACTTACTACCGTGAGTCACTAATGTGATTAAGTTGCATTGAAATAATAGTACTGTGTATGGCCTGCTTTTCAAATGCTTAAGGATTTGAATGAGGAAAGTCAGCTTATGCAACTAGTGCTGTAGGTGTGAAAGAGACACAGCACAGCCGATGTCCTAGGTGTGAATGAGTTAAGTGGCACACAAGAAAGAAAGAAGGACATATAAACAACTTCTTTGGGTAATGTACAGATTACACCATGCACTAAATGAGACTAAGTACAAATTACAGTAAACCAATCTAGTATTCTTTGTTTTGTAGCAAATGGACAGAACATTAAGTTTTTCTTTAGTCAAAATACTAAAAGCACATTTTGGACTCTAGTAAAAAGTTTTCATATTATTTCACTCTGAATCCTACCTGAACAAGACCTGGTTTCCTTGTTACCTCACTCTCCAACTCCTGCTTTTCCTGTGTCTCTTGCTTCTTTTCAGCCTCTTCTGGAGCAAGAGACCTAGAGTTTCCAATATCTTGCATTCCCATATTCAAGAATTCATGGATGTCATAGTAAGTGAAAGAGTTACTAATCTCTTCCTCCTTAAAGCAAACAAAAATATAAAAAAATTGAATATGGATGCAACAAAAATAATAGGGACAAATGCCACTCAAAATACCACTTAGTGTAAATAAAAAAAAGAAAAACATGTTTTTAGATTTTTGTAACCCAATATTTAAACCCAGAGTTCATGAAACAAGCAAGGTAAAGCCTCTCCTGAAAATAAATTGCAGTTCAAGCAGCTCATCTACATTTGTATACTTATTTAGCCAAATAAGTTGATAACCACTTAATTTTTAAATTAATTTCTTTGCTTCCTGGGTAAGTGAAGTTGTGAATCTCTTGAAATAATAGCAAAAATATGTTATGCATCTAGTCAAACTCCTACGGTATCCTACAGCTAAGAAATGCCACTAACAAAATAATAAACCTACATTAATAATAATAATAATAATCATAATAAACATTATACCATTCCACTTAAACAACAATCATGTGGAAATGTTTAATACTTATGATGTAGTAATGTCACTGTACATTGTGACATACCACATAAAAATTACAAAAATCCCCAAATAAACCATATCTTAAGATACCTTATCTGGTCCCATTACAAACCCTACAATGTATTCAGACAATAAATAATCCCACAATGAAAGCTTTTCCAAAGATTACTAGAACTTCCTTATATCAGACATTAAAGAGATTACTAAAATCTTCCCAAGTATCCCAGACTACCCTCATGACAAGGATGACAACATCCTTTCCCAGTTATATCCTCTTCCTTCATACTCTGCTCCCTTCCAATATAGCAATTGTACTTCAAATTAACTAAGGAACTGCTGTTAAAGATAAACACTTCTGGTGCTAAAGTTAACACTTTACATCCTACTTTCCTTAAACTTTCTGTGCAAAAAAATGCTAAATCACTCACACACGTTTCTAATTTATAACTCACAACAGGCATAGTTCTGTCAGCTTTCAAGCACGCAGTTATCATTTCCTTACTTAAATTTCCTTTTCCAAAAGAAATTAAGAACTTCTGATTCATCTCTAACACAAGTCCTATTACAAAGATTTTCAAAACGCTAATTTCTAAACAAACTGTACTACACATAAATAAACAGGATCCTTTCTGTGACTGGCAACACTTGCTTTTAGAAACTGCTTTAGCACCTTGGCAGCACTAACTACTGTCACTGAAACATTATACAGCAATAGGAAATACAGCCCTATCTCTGCTGGGGCCTTCATTGGCTTCACTTGGGCCTTGGAAACCATTAATCATACCCTACTATGTCAGAAACTCTACAAACTAAATTTTAGAGAAAATACAAATACTTGGTTAAAAAAATCTACATCAAGGGATAGAACATTTCAAATATATGCTAATAAGTCTTGCTCAGAAATTGAAGAAATTAACATTGGGATTCCCCCGAGGCAATGTCTTGGGGGTCTTTTCCTTCTCCTTGCCTTAATCTAGAATTGTATGTAGATGACATCCTTATGACAGAGTCCAGCAAAGGTTTACATACCCATGCAATCAATTTTTCTTGTAGGTTTTCCTAACTTACCAACCTACATGATAACAAACTGTTTTTGAACCAAAAGAAAACCAATGAAATTAGTTCTGTCATCCCACAAAAAACTTGCTAATTGCCCACAAATAATTCTTAAAGACAATAAAGGAAACAGAATTCCCAATGTCACACATTAACGGCATATTGACCTAACCCTAGACACTTCCCTTAATTTCTCTCTTCACCCTGACATTGCCTCCAAAGTATTATCCCAAGTTAAATGCATACATCACATTTGTCACTTCGTTTCACCTGCAGTACATGTAGCTTTTGCTAAAAATATTCTAATACCAAACTACAATACAGCATATCACTGCTTTGCCTACATTGTGCCCACAAAACACAGAACCTACAAACAGCCGAAAACAACATTTTCAGATTTGTACTTCTGGCAGATGTAAACATGGGACCAATGTGATCTTCTGAAAAGGTCTCAATGTTACTTATTACAAACAAGGTTACTTTTCTCCTTGTTACCTTGCAGATGACATTTGGCACCTTATGAGAAAAGACTTGCATTTAAAAGCATTTGTATCCATTGTAATAGTAAAATCCTTTAAGTTGGTTACTGCCTTCCCCTAGAAAGGCTACTGTCAATCAAAGAATCAAACTATATACTAAGAAACAGGATGATTCTTTCACTCTTTCTAGACCAACATTTAAAACCACTATAGGTAAAATAGCCATCTCAAGATTAGAATAAGCTGTATGGAGCCTTCCAATGGATGTTAAAATAATCAAACATTCGAAAACGTCAAATCAGCTTTAACTAAGTACTTACATAATGAATCTGAGTTCATCTACTTTCCAGTTAAGTCACTCCTGCAACTGAACTTGATTTCACTGGGCACCTAATACTTTCATCATCTGAAAGCTCTGCTGTAATATATGTAAATGTGTACATAATACTAACTGTAAACATTTGTATATACTGCTATTACTTAATTATGCACTTGCCAATGATTTCATAGTTTGCCCTCTTTATGTTCTACTCCTCTTACAGTGGTCACCACATTTACATTTTGATACAGTATATAACTAGTTAGTCTACATTCTAGATATTAACATCATTAAGCTTTTGAATCCAGTGTAGTGTTGTATACAGCTGGGTCTTGGCAAAGAATGTCAGTAGCCAATTTCACTTACCCTGTTATCAAACTGAAAAATTAGATGGACAGATAGATAGAGAGATAGATAACACATATGACAGAAAGCCCTGCAAACAGCATATACTATATCAGCAAGTCCATATGAGAAACCAGAAATGAAAGCATTTTTGGTTCATTGTAAACTGATAGAATGTTCTGCAGTAGACAAAATACAGAAAGAACAGCAGATGACATTTGGTGTCATATTAAAAAAGACTTGCAATTAAAAATGTTTGTATCCATTGTAATGGTGTGAGCTGCTGCCTACCTGGTAAGGAATCCCTTCTGCTGTTTGTCTGATTAACTCCCGTCTTTCTTCAGCCACTTGCTTTTCTTCAATTTCTCCAAAAGCAATGGAGGGAGGCTGCCCTTCAGTTTGAATTCTATTATCTGCTAATCT
This sequence comes from Protopterus annectens, assembly GCF_019279795.1. Lineage (NCBI taxonomy): Eukaryota > Metazoa > Chordata > Ceratodontiformes > Protopteridae > Protopterus > Protopterus annectens. The sequence goes on along the minus strand of NC_056727.1, from coordinate 910,952,440 downwards.
AAGTAGTATATTTGCCTTTGCAAATTTAACAATCTCTTCCACCTTAATGCAAAATAAAACATAGACAAAACATGAATACAGCTGCAATAAAAATGATGAGGGAAGGGCAATTTAGTTATTATACTACTTATGGTAAATAAGGCTATGGATTACTGTCCCCTAACATGCCAACTCAAAATGCAGGCAGAAAGCAAGAAAAAACTATTTTAAAACTTAACAGGATAAGTAGCAAAAATGCCTTGGGATATTTATTTGTAGGTCTAACCAAATAAAATTAATAAAACAATTTCATTTATTTGTGAGTTGACCATATATGTGAACTGGCCATTTTCAGATCATCTTCATTCACAACCTAGGCTAAAACAGCAAGTGTAAGTGCACAGTACACAGTATGTAAGGAGTTTAATGTAATTAATCAGAAATGCTCTGATAACAGTTCATCGCTGAGTACTTTAAACACCAGCTCCTTCATGGCCAGACATACTCTCATCAGGGCAGAGGACATAACATCAGTGTGCATTCCTGAGTGAACAAATTGGCAGTAAAAGAAGGGAAGTAAAGGAATGAGAGACATATGTGGTTTAGATTCCCTATATTTAATGAATTTATAAGCTGTTCTTGGTGAAATTTGGTTCCACTGAAGTACATGTTGGTTTTGGTAATACATCATATCAATATATTTTCAAAAAATATAATAGCTGTAGGATGGAAAATATTAAAGACCCATAAGACTGCAATATAGTTATCCTCTAACATTCATACATTTTCAAATATATATGGATTTCACATTATTTTTAAATCACTGTTGAAGAACAGGTATATTGAAAGCAGCTTCCTCCTTAAGTTTTCATTACTGGTGGTCTGTATTTCAGATGAGAAAATATACTAAACCTCCCAGATTATCTACATATAGCTCTCTACCTATCTCTCCACACACATACACACACACACATATATATATATATATATATATATATATATATATATATATATTTTAATAGTTATCTATGTAAATGTATATATTTATCTATATCATATCTAATCTATAAAATGTATACATAATAACTTTTTAATAAATGGACGACCCTTATTTTAAGTGTCAGTAGCAGCATTACATTAAACCCTAATGCATTTACATATTTTTGGCATGTGGTTGACTAGTTCTACCAGCCTCACATAATATTGTTCTTCTTCCTGGAACTCAAAAATATCAAAGATTCTACCTTAATTGCACATCTCATCAAATGTACTTTTGGAGAATACAAAAGCGAGAGTGCTGGTTGCCGAAATTACTTTTGCCGACAATGGAGTTTGCTTTTTTCTCCACTGTATTGTGACCTTGGAGTTGGTATATATATATATATATATATATATATATATATATATATATATATAAGCCTGGGGAATGTGGAGAGTCTTCTCCTCACATGTGGGGGGGTGGGGTGAGGAAACCTGCTCCGCTGCAAAAACAAAATTGTTGAGCTGTTTGTCAAAGGTGGTTTTGCGGAACAGTTTTTTTTTTTTCATTTGCTGAAATTAACTTTGATGACTCGGCATGAATTCACACAAAAGTAATACAACTGTAAGTGGATATTTGCCAAAATTATTTTTTTGTGTTTGTCTGTGGTGAACAAGTCCACCATATCTTTACTCCCCTGTTACTTAAAAAAATCAACTCTGGGGACATAATTAATAAGACAAAAGGCAACAACTGGGTTTTTTGATGAAAAAATAAAGCATTTGCATTCCGCGGTGGTGCAGCGGTAGCATTGTTGCCTCACAGCAAGAGCTTCTCCAGTTTGATTCTCAGCTTGGGTTGGGAGTGCCTTCTGTGTGGAGTCTGCATGTCCTTCGAGTGGGCATTTGAAAGACATGTGTTGAATGGGCGTGCCTTCGTTGAAGGTTGGGCGTTGGGCTGGCAACTCGACACCATAAAAACCAACTGCCAATCATTAGCGGACCGGAGTTCCACTGTGCCGACCCCTAACCGGGAAAAGCCGAAAGACAAACAACATTTAAGCTTTCATCAGCAAATCTGCTCTGAAATGTGGTGCTTCAGTTAACAAGATCTGACCACGTTTTTCAGCAGAAGACGTGGCATCCACATTTCCTTACCTTTTATCCCTATGTATCTGGTTACATATTTATTCATTTCTGCATAACATTTATAAGCAATAAAATATAATTTACCACTTCAAGGATTCAAAGACATTTTCTAGCTAAGAAGGTCTGTTTCACAGACTGGACCTCTCTAAGTATAACAATCTATTTTTATTTGGTTTAAATTAATTCTTTGTTAGAAGCATTGGATAGAAAATTATCAAATACTGAAACAAATGTATCTGTCTCTGAATCTGGAATACTGTACAATTTGGTAACTGCAGGTAAATGAACTATAATTCAGTATTTCCTCATTCCCTGATAGATTTATTTAAATTTATGGTGTCTTTTTATTAATGCATTACTGCATGAAAATAACTCATGGTTATTACCTTACTTTTTGTAATTTGCATACTTTATCCCTGGGATTCAAGAACATTTATTTTCCATGCAGAAACAGTGTATCCACTCCTGCACAGAAAATAGTCATTTTGCAATCCACGTACGTGCTGTTTTCATGTGCACGAGCGGCCCTATACTGTTCGAGCATGGAAAGCCGTGCGGGATGCTAATGAGCTCATTTGCTGGTGAAAACTATGCAAATGACCTGGATTAGTGATCCAGCAAAGCGGCATGTCTCTGTGCTGGAACATTGTAGCTTGCAGAAATGTATTTGGTTATTAACTGAATACATTTCTGCAAGCTACACAACGGAACATGTCAGTGCTCCATAAAGCATGTATTATTTAGGTTATGCATGCCAATGGCCAAATATATGGCCATTGGCATGCAAAACCATTTCAAAAATAAAAAAAACAAAGTTTATATTATGTTGGCTGAACTCGGCCCTTGAGGGCAGGGGCTGTGGTATGCTAGTGGGAGGGGGGAGAAAATGTAGGAATTGGGGAGGACATTAGTAGAACTACTTTCTGCATCTTACCATTGTAGTCAATGGCATGCAGAAAGTAAACATAGGCAGGGAACAGTGGTTGCTAAGGGGGAATGCAGTAACTAGGGCTTAAGGCAATGGGGTATGTTAATGAGGGGACTTATACTAAATCACAAGTTGAACAGGTAGACTTCTAAGTGTCAGACTGCACCTAACCGTGTAGGTGCTCTAACACCATTGTGTAAGCAGGAGGAGCAAGGAACATGAAAAGGGGGTGTGTCATGCTTGCTGGAAGCACATTGGAACCCTGATGGCTGGTGTCTGCTTAACTAAGCACAGCTAGGAAAGGGGTTGTGTCTGAGGCTGTGTACTCATACTCCATGAACTGAAGAGAGTGTGCACATGTAGGGAAGGGATATGTCTTGCTGTTTACACTACCAACAGGCTGAAAGAGGAAGGATAGAAGGAAAAGGCAAAGGAAGTATCAGAACAAGGGAAATGCTGTACAAACCAGCAACATGGGAGTCTGCAACCCACAATTGGCCAATGAAAGCACTCAAATAATACAGCTGACAGGTGGCTGCAGAGCTGAAGATGGGAGGACATGTAAAATAGAATTAAAGGGCAACAGCACAAAATATAAGTGAACTGATGTAGAAATCACTACTATGGGAGTCTTGTAACTCAGAATGGGCCCTGCAAATATAATACAGCTGGCAGGTAGCTGCAGAGCTGTAAATGGGAGGAGATGCAAGTAAAAATTAATTACAAAAAGGGCAACAGCAGAATAAAGGCAATCATCCACAAATCACCTGTAATGTTTCTAACACTCACAGTGGCTAAATCCAAGCCATGAGCAAGTAAGCTGGCAGCTGGGATGAATCAGAAATAGCCAATCTGACAGGCAGCAGTAGCAGCACACTGCTATAAAGTATGGAACACCCCTCAGTCTGCGTTTCCCCACAAACTCTGCACCTTTGGAGTAAACCTGGGAATTTAAAGTGACAAAATGCTAGCGGCTGCCATTGCTCGGATACATCACCATGTGCTGGAGGCTGATGGTGGTTAGGAGGATAATACTGCCAAGCACCGCAGACCCAGGAGGAGGAGGAGAGTGTTCAGATCCAGGGTGACCTATCAAGGGCTACATGACCTGGAGACTGTAGTGCATTACAGGGTGGACAGGCACATACCTCAGCAAATTGTGGAGCTGTGCCAGCCTCGCCTCACATCCAGAACAAACAGAGGGGAACCCATCCCAGTGGATACTAAGGTATGTGTAGCCTTAAGAATACTAGCTACAGGTACTTTCCAACGACCTACTGGGGATATCATGGGGGTGTCAGAGGCATCTGCATCCAGAGTACTCCATCAATTCCTGAATGCCATGCTACATCATGTCCATGAACACATCTACTTCCCCAACACCTGTGAGGAATTGACCAGGAATATGTGTCTTTTCCATCATGTAGCTGAATACCTGCAGGTACTGGGTGCCATAGACTGCATGTACATCCACATCAAAGCACCACCCGGTGAGTGGGGTAGGGTCTACATCAACCGCAAGGGCTTCACCTCCGTCAACTGCCAGGTCATGTGCAATGCCCAGGGCATTATCATGAACGTGTGTGCTAGCAGCCCTGGAAGCTATCACAACTCCCACATCTGGCATTCCTCACAGCTGTATCAGTGATTTGCCAGGGGGGACATCCTGTATGGCCATTTGATGGGGGATGCTGGCTATGCACTGGAACTGTAGATGATGACACCCATCAGAAATGCACACACACCCATGCAAGAATGCCATAATGAGGCACACGCACAAACCGGGATCATTATAGAGCGGGTATTTGGGATGCTCAAATCACAGTCCTGCTGCCTGGATGGGTGTATATCAGAAGTCTGAATGCTCACAACTCTGAACGCGGTAATTTTGAACTGGAAAGTTCGAAGTCTAAAAATAACGAAGCCGCAGAACATCAAATTCTTTCCCAGGGAAAGAATTCAGTGGGCCGGTTCCACGGCTTTGCTGTTTCCTCCACTGTGGTGTGATCTCAGAGTTGGTATATTTAAGTAGGGGGGTGTGGGGGACAAAGCCCTCCACATTAGAAACAGTATTTAGTATTTGTGTGTTTCCGCGTTTTGTACCGGAACAGGAATTTTTCCCTGGGAAAAAAATCGCTGTTCTGAGTGTTTGGAGTATTCAGTTTTTGAACTTTTGGGTTCGATATTTACATAGTCGAAGTTCTGACAGTTCAACTATCTGATATAGACCTGCCTGGACATATCTGGTGGAGCCATATGTGCACACATGTTCATAGTATGTGCCATGCTACACAATATGATCCTGCGGAGACAGTTGCAGCAGGAACAGGATGGGGAAGGGCTGCACAGCCCTCACCATTGCCAATGTTCCCACAGGTACAGAGGGACTTGGATGAGTAGCACCCTGAGCCAGCCCCTGTAGGCAGATGGAGGTGTGGCCAGTATGCCCTGGCCTTGACAAAGAGACAATGCATAGCACACACACTGACACTATAGGCACCCAGGGAATGACACGTCTCTCCAACTCACACATACAGTCAAATGGATGCCAAACATGACACTACCTGTGCTTTACCATGTATAGGGAGTGTACTACGTGCATCTGACATAGTCAGCCCTCCAGCACTGTCCTCAATACTGGCCCAGCACCAAGGTAAAGTCACTCTTCCTATCAATTAGTGAATGGAGTAGTATGTTCTGATAGTTGTATGTATGGTATGGATGCAAGCATGCAAGCAAATTGTGTGGCTGTATGGGATAGCAGCAGACAGCTGACAGCTATATGGGACAGCAGGAAATCCATAACAAATACTGGTGTCAGCATACTAGGCAGTACTACACAAGGTGACAACTCCCACCGAAGTACATGTGGTGGCCCAAATAACTGTGTGTGTCCATTGGTCACATACATGGATGTCAATGAGGGTCACATACCCACCACCAGCCTTACCCAGCAGGACAGGTGTAGATGACCATAAAGAAAGGTTGGGCTAAGGCCTCCAAATGATGGCAATGGTGAACAGCCCCCCTCCAGACATACACAGACATACTACAACAGGTGTGGCAGTTGCATTCTAGTTCTGAAGGGTAAGAAGTCTGAAACTGAAATTTATGCCATTATGTTCTAACATGTGTACTCTACTGATATGCCGCCTTTCTGCATGATAGGTCACAATACAATATGAAATGGAAGCCAACAGAGTAACTGAGATACCAGTACAGTCATTGCAAATGTTTACAGTCTTCAGGTGTGCACCCCCCAATCCCATGTAGAAATGTAGTAACATGTAAGTTTGAGGTGTAATATCACTGGAGCACAGATTGCCAGAGCTGTCCCAATCTACATGATTGTTGCATGTGTACAATATGCAGGGGTTAGTGTAGTAAGTTTGTTGTGTGTTTAATATTGTCTGGAAATGGTCAGCATGTAGGCCTGGATGGTTGTGTCTCAGTGACCTAGGTACAGTACTGTGGCCGACAGGGCCATTTTCCAACAACTGCAGTGCCAACCACACTGCTTGTCAGTTACACCCATGTCAGCAGTTTTACATACTCACTGTCCAGATGTCAATATCTGTCACTGTTGGAAAGCTGGACATGCCATGAATGGGGGCCCATACATAGAAACAGTACACAGGTGGAAGTATCCTACACAGAGTGCATATAAAATAACTGTCAACTGCACACAACTTTGGAAGTATACATAGAGGTTAGCATCACACTAGTCGTCCCTCTAGTATGGAATACTGGTAGTCTGGCCAATCACTGGCAGACCACAAAAGACACAGTTATAAAGTAATGACAGGCTGCCCATGTCCACACATAAGGCAGCATAAGGGGAATGTCCCAGGCATATGTGTGAGTCAGGTGCCAGTAGCTTCCATATCACACATGCACTCAGCTCACCCTACCAGCAGCCACAGATTTATCATAGTCATATCCTTGCTGTAGGGAATGAGTACAGCATGACCCCATCTCTGTATGGGAATACATACATGATGCTGCATGCTGAATAGGTGTCCAGTGCAGGTGTGTCCCTAGCTGTAATCAGCAATCCGACTGCATCCAGACTTGTGGATCAGTATGAACAGGAAGGATTGACAGGAACACCTCAACCACTCACCACTGTAACCACAGGGTAATCCACTGGCTTGCAGTCTGGGAACGTATGAGTGACAGAATGTGCTGGCCTGCTATAGATGGCCTGCAGCACTCTCAAATGGCCTACAGTCCTCTAGCAAAGGCCAATGCCTCACCCATAGTGCCAATGTATGGAATGTCAGGGGGTCCTAACTAACAAACTAACACAGTAAACAGAAAACAAATGCAAGGCCATGCTGACAAATGCCAGTAGCATGCCTCGCCATGTCCTACTGCCATAACTGGGGACCAGGCCATAAATACTACTGGGATAAAGGCCCACATATAGATATACCTCTGTGATAGTGCTTTCATAATGCTAGGAAGAGGAGAGAACAAAGGGGGGGTGTAGAAGCATGGATGTTATGGAGTGTGTGAAGTCTGAATCTCTAATGCCTGCCCATACTACCCCCTGACTGCAAACCCATGAATGAATAGCCACACAGCTGCTTGTAAACCACAATGTGAAGGTAAACTTACCAGATATAAGAGTCCTGCCTCTGGATAGCCTGGGTGTACATGTACAGCTGAGAGGTATGGCCCCAGCAGGTTATGGCGATTCTGTTAAGTTGAGAAAACACAAGAAGGGGATCCCCAGCCAGCATACTACCAAGGTGCTGGAGAATTTACAGAGAACCAACAGTCTATTGTCTGTAGCTACCCCTCCACAATGGCAGGAGTGTGCCAGAATGTGTTGTCTATACCTCAGAATAATGGTCTCAGCTCCATTCATCTTATATTTCCCTGGTAAATAACCGTGAACAAAGAATGATATATGTCAGTAGTTGATATGATACATCACAGTGTAAAACAGTACATATGTCAGACAATCTATGCTACAACCAACCATGTTACACAAGCAGCACAGACAGCAATAGTCACAATATCCCCTGTATGTTACGCCCATTGTGTCTCCATATTGGCAAACTATCTACTAATATCCTGCAGAAACAGCTTGCTAGGTGTAGCTGTAGCACACAAAACCCTGGACTGGAGTACAACTCTCCCTGGAATGGATTCACACACTCAGTATAGAAGGTCATAATAGGCATGCTCCTACACTTAGAGAAATGAAGCCCATGTCTGACACACAGTGGACAGAGAAATGAAGCCCATGTCTGACAACACAGTGGACTATAGATATCTGTTATTCACAGATGTCTGTGCACACATATCAAATTGCACACCATTTATACTTCACACACACATTGGATAGGAATACGCAGATATATCTAAGGCCAACATAATATCAGATGTCAAACATACACACACAGAGATGTGGGAAAGAGAGAGACAGACAACAACAGAGAGAATACCATTATGAGGCCTGCCCCACCCAGTACACATCCCATTGGGCTAAATCACATGATGTGCTGATGTCATTCACTGTAAAAATTCCTTTTGTCAGCCTTCAGCCCTATAGCATCAGTGGTGCTTGTGATGACTGTGTAACACTATAGTACAAATAAGTATTCATGTAGCATTTGTAATCTTAGTCCTGTCAAATGTAAAGTTTTGTGTGAGTGTGTGTGTGTGTGTGTGTGTGTGTGTGTGTGTGTGTGTGTGTGTTTCTAGATGAATGAGTTTGAGACCATTCACACTCACTACACTCCCCTTAACCCTCCTTTAGCATGGCTGCTGATGTCACTCACCTGCAAAGATACTTTTGGACAGCTCACCAACATATAAGCTCTGTGGTGCTTGTGATAACTGTGTAATACTATAGTGTAGCAAACTAGTTAGGTAGGTGTTCTAATCTTGGTCCCAACAACTGTGAAAATGGGTGTATTTGTAGAGACATGATTTTGAGGCCATTCACACTCACTACACTTCCCTTACCCCTCCTTTAGCACTGCTGCTGACGTCACTCATCTTCAAAGATACCTTTGGACAGCTCTCCAATATATAAGCTCTGTGGCACTCACCATAACTGTATGATAGTGTAGTGCAAAGCACTACTTAGGTAGGAGCTCTAATCTCAGTTCTGGCAATTGTGAGTTTGTGTGTATATCTGTAGGTTGAAGTATTTTGTGTCCATACACAGCCAGTACATGTCAAAGTGTAATACTTTACAATGGCTGCTGATGTCACTCACCTTAGAGGTATGTTTGGATGCTGATCTACTCATAAGCTCCGTGGCATGCTCGATAAATGCATAATGCTGTAGTAACAATACATAGATAGATAGGGGTTCAAAACTCAATACTGGCAAGTGTGGGTGTGTGTCTCTGTCTGTCATTGGTACCCTATGTGGGTGTTGGTGTGATTGTGTAATAACAGGATCCATTGGGAGGTGGGTTTACTAAATTATTATATTGATGAGCTGGCATATGTCCCAATGTCCACATTACAAGGCCAACAGTTGTCAAACACTGTAGAGGTAGGTGTAGACAATCTACAGCCCTAAATGTATAGTGCCATGTGCAATGACTATGTGACAGTATGGAACAGTTAACAATATAGGCAACCCTTCTAATATTCAGAGACCACTCTCCACCCAGGAATCATACACAAATACACTTGACTAGGCATCAAACACTATATCAGTAGTTCTGCTGCAAACCGCCTCACAGATAGCACCCATGGTGTGATTGCAGTGGACCCCATGTCAAACCAATTACCAGACATGACTGGTGTCACACAGGGTACAGACACATGTCCTCTCATGTTTGGGATCTACCCTTTTGAGGTGCAGGAGAACATAAAGGCACCCTGGCTGCAAATGTTTGTATACAACAGTAAGGTGGGTGGTAGCATTCCCAATCCATGTGACGACATAATGCACAAAGGCCACTCTGACGCCTATGACTGTTGTCAGAACCCTGGACATTACCCCAATGCCAAGAGATGTGCCGCCATTACCTTTTGGAACACCATGGCTCACATGAAGTAATACAATGGTGGTAGTCCACTGAACAGTGACGTAATAACAGAATGGGGAACACAGGTTGACAGTCAGCTGTCTGTTGACCACAACAGTGTCACTGACATCAGAAAGTACATTGATGTGTTACATCTTCTGACAAAGTGTGCATTATCCAGCCAGTAAAAGGACATGGTTACCCTGTACCATCCCCTCAGTAGCCCAATAAATATGTACAGTGGCCCTTTTGCCATGTACCCCACTGGACACCTACAACAACAGCAGAGTCTGCAAATGTACCACACAAAGAGAATACCATGCCTTATACACATGCTCTCTATAGACAGACTCCACTAACTCCAATGAATCCCCGTATCATACTATCTAGGTGCAAACACTACCTCAGTTATACAGCCATGTCACACCAAACTAGGTCAGGAATGCTACATCTGAAGATACCAATCTGTCCACACAACATGGCCCAGAGACCTCAAGCACACTTCCACACTTCAAAGGACATGCTTGTGGGACAGGTGCACAACCCCGACACTGTCCATGTTATGGAATATAAATCACATACATGTGAAGCAATGCACATCACTGGCCACCCACAATAGAAATATTTAAGTAGTTAACACAGGTCAAGGTTGTTGCATCCTCTACCGGTGGACAGTATGAGCTTGTCCAGGGCATTGGAAATGATGAATCCCAGGAAGTGTTGGGCCACTGTACTGGTGCTTGGCTACTTTCCCCAGGTGATGGAGGGGTAGTTGAAGTCTATGTCAGTGTTGTGTTGGACCGTCATAGTTGGCAGGGTGTTGAGGAATGTGTATTGACAGTCTAGGGACATAGATGTGGACCCATAGCAGGCTATGGTCTGGATTGCACTATTACCCCAACGCAGTTGTACTGGAAGTATCAACAATGCATTATAGGGGGATACTAGTCTGGAGGTCTTCCTAGCCATAATGAATATGGAGACAACACCACCTGTGGAAGTGTGGTGTGGTCCATGTTTGGGGGCTGACAGCTGTGGAATGCGTTATAGCCTGGCTCTGCAGTGAACCACCCCTCCATTACAGCAGACATGTTAATGTCCTCCACTCCGACGAGTGTGTTGAGTGACTGCATCCTGACAGATGTCTACTGTTGAGCAGCATGAGCATCAGACTGCATACATGTCTAGCTTTCATGGTGGTAATTATATTTGAAACACTGCCTAATAAGGCATGATAGGGGTGGCAAGACACTTAGCCAGTATCTGGAAACCCAGCACTGACAGATGTAGGACATCTGTGACAAGTCATTGAGTTTTGTCAATCATGTCATCCCAAGCAGAGAGATACTGGATCCCCTGAGAATGACACAAAACATGTAAGCCAGTGTTGCAGTCAATCATCTGTTGATAGTACCAAAGCATCATTCTGGGTGATGGCAGTATACTGCTCAGGGCTACTGTCACATCTGCCTGAACCGCATAATCAGAGAGTTCAACCATGTCTTCTGTCATGTAGTCCAGGGAGGTGTGTCCTAGGTCATTCACACCCACATGGATACAGAGTGATACTTGTAGTTGTTGTGGAGTGCTATGACTGGCTGTGTCATGTGTTGGATGCTGGCATGTGGTAGATATTTGGCTGTTACCTTCTCCATATTCAACTTAGTGAGTGAGATATGTGTGTGCCTCAGTATTCAGTTACCCATGAACATTGTATTGTGCAAGGTAATTAGCCTTAGGAGCTTAGGCTGAGGGGCACACTTTGTAGGGTAAATATGTGTGCCATGTCATGGTGTCTGAGTGGGTGTCTGTCTTGCTGATCTGTGCTGTTTGGATAAATGTCCATTGAGTGCCTCTGTGAAGGTGGGTGTGTAGCTTTTCACTGTATGCCATGGCTGTCAAAGTGGGTGTCATGGTGAGCTATGTGTTCCACATGGTGAGGTGCAGGTGTTAATCTTATCCTCTTGATCTGCTAGTCCAGTCTTTGCTGGATAGTGCATATGTCCACATTGGGGTAACTACCACAGGTCTGAGTGTTTGGAGTTTAGAGGGGTGGGTTGTCTGTGTACATGAGGTAGTTGCAACAGTGCCTCAGAATGGACAAGTGCACCAGGGTAGGGTGACAGCACAGAAAACTGCCCTGCAATCATGCCGGGAGGGGTAGACATAGCTAGTAAGTACTGGGGCTACTTCTGTGATGAATGAGTACTACTGATGGCTCCCAGGTGTGCCACACTTATTGATACATTAACCTGGTGAAGTGCCAAGCCATAATGCTATTTGAAGTGCAAGACAGAAAGAACTAGCATGATGTAAGGGTGGAACGGAAGGCAGACTTACTGCCACTTGTAATACTTTACCTCAGCTGTGCAGTTAGTAGCTTTGGCTATGTGAAAGTTCAGTAAACTTTGTAGCATGTGTGGTAACTGCGTAACACTATAGTAGACATAACTAGATAGGCAGGAGTTATAATCCCAATACTGGTGTGTGTGTGTGTGTGTGTGTGTGTGTGTGTGTGTGTGTGTGTGTGTGTGTGTGTGTGTGTGTGTGTGTCCCAATGGTATTACCTTATATATGGAAGTAATGGCATCTGCCTCACATGCAGCATGGTAAACCATTGTGTGGGCCATTCTAGTCTTCTGTACAGATGTCTATGGAATACCCAGATATTTAGGTTCATAGGTTTGTAGGTGTGTACTAGTTTAATGACCCTGGAGCCTTTACAAGCCTAGCCAGAGGATTACCCTGGCAATGTGCCACCTGACATTATTTTCCAGTGACTTTGTGGAGTAGAGCCACTGCAGTGATCCCTGGGGTGAATTCTCTATTTCCCATCCATTCAGCAAGATGTCTCTTGAAGAGGGCCAGTGAGACATGTATGGAATGTCTAGTCCATAGCATGGGCAGTCTATGGGTTATGCACCCATCCATCTGGCATGTTCTGTTGATTCTGGTAATGAGGCTGAGGTCTCTGGAGCTTGTGGTGCAGAGGGATTGGGATATCCTTGGATGTAGCATTTCTAACAGAGCTGGGTCAGACATGGCTTTGTAGGGCAAGCAGAGATTGCCTATAAGTAGGCGATATGAGACAGAGAATAGTTGGAGTGTTTTGAGTTTGTCCATATAGGACAACTGTTTTAGGCCTAGGATCATCATTGTGAGGTACGTTTGTGGCCTCTCCAGTTGTTGGAGGTGTCCATTGAGGTACATGCCAAATGGGGCATTGTACCTGATGATTGGTCTAATGAGGGAAGGGTAGGGGAGACAATGACCCCCTACTTCCTGGATGCAAAACCATGAGTAATCAGATGTGCCACATAGAAGGAGTGTCTGCCCACAGTGGCAATGTGGTGGTCAAAAGAGAGGTTGCTGTCAACCTGTGTTTGCAGATCTCTTATAATGCCTTCTGTGTTCAGTGGACTATCATTGATGTGGTGATTTATGGGAACTGAGTTGTTCCCAAAGGGGATCCTGACACATATTTGGCCATTGAGCTTCAAGCCATGCTTCTGACAGCATACGTTGGTCTCAGTGTGGCCTTTCTGCTGGATGTCAACATCACTTGGATAGTTAATAATAGCTCCCAACATGCAATCATCTGCAAACTTTGTCAACCTGAGTACCCTTGTGATGGCCTGCACTTCAGAGAAATAGATACCAGACAGGGGAGGACCTGGGACCAAACACTGTGGGACTCCACTCATGACTGGTCATCAGTCTGACTTGGAGTCAGCTACTTTCACACTGTGGGTCTATCTGTGAGCCAGTGTGCAACCCACCTAGTGATATAGGGGTTGATGCCTATCTTAGTAGGTTTTCTATGATTCCAGAGAGGGGAATGGTATCATAGGCCTTGGCCAGATAAAGGTAGGCTGTATGTCTACCTTGACATCATCCACAGCTCTGGTGACTGACTCAAAGAAGTTGACCAGGTTGAGCAGGCATGATCTACCCTCCACAAAACCAAACTGTGTGGGATCCAGACTTTGGAGATCCCCTATATCCTTGTTTAGCAGGTCCATGATGATGTGTTCCATAGCTTTGCATATCAGACTCATCAGGCTAATGGAGTGATAGTTCCCAGGGTCTGTAGTCACTCCTACTTTGTGGAGAGGGGTGATTGTAGCAGTGCACCATTTGGTAGGGATAAAGCCTGAGGTGAGGCTGTGATTGAACAGGACACACAGCCGTGGTGCCAGGTCACTCTGTAGTTCATGTAGAACACAGCCAGGGATAGTCTCAGATTCCAAGATGTATTCCTGGCCTTGGACAGTGCTATTTTAACTTGTGCAGCAGTAATACTGGGTGTCTGGCAATCTACTGGTATTGTGATTGGTCCTTGGGGGTGAGAGGGGTCAGGTTGGCACTGAATCTGTTGGACAGTATATTGGCAATATCTGTTGGCTTGGTATAGGAGGTACCATTGCAGTGCAGTAGCTCAGAGCACATCTGGGTATTGGCATGGAGATTATTCACTAATAATAATTATTAACTAATAACTACTGAAAGCCTTGTGTCTGTCTTTCCTGTTTGCTGCAATTTTGTTTTCATGGCTAGCTTTAGAGGATTTGATGAGTGATCTCAACCTTTTGTTGAGGCCGATAAGGGAGTTGTTTCAGTCTTGGGACTTCACATTATTCTGCATCAGTTTATTTGTTCCATTGTTGCTTGTGTATGGCAGAGGACCACCACATTGGCTTCCTGTTTTGGAGGACAGCACCTTGGTTCTATTGGTTATGGCGAGATCCATGCATATGTGTATGTGTTCGTACAGTGCATTGGTGTATGACCTGGTTCTCATGCAACTATTCTCCATTTGTATGTGTGCCATGAACTTAGCCACCTCTGTTTTAAGGAGCCCAAGGTTAGCTTTGGAAAAGTTTGTCATAGTGGTTACCTTTGCAGGGGGATGGGAGGGATATGGATTCCCAAGGTGATTAGTCTGTGGTTGGATCCACACCTCAATATTTTGACATGTGGACCCAACAAGGTCATGTATGTCACCACATACATCAGGGAGAGTTGTAACCACCACCCTGAGTATTTGTGCATTGTGGCATTTACTATGTGCCTGTGCATCCATGACAGCTTTGAACACGCATCTGATGACTCCTTCTGTGGCACTTGCAACAGTGGCTCAATGAGCAGCGTTCCTCCTGCAAGCACCCCTGTCCATCTGCCTGAGTGGGACCTTGCCTGCACTCTGGCTATGGCCAGTATCTACACTCACACCTGCCATAATCACCACACTAGCCTGTTCAATGCCACCGCCTGCCAACTGTCCATCATCTGTGGCCACTGGTGATGGGGTATGTGTGGGCATTGTCACTGTGTGGAGTGATGGTGTGCACAAAAGTGGGATGCCAACTAATGGCACAGATTTAGCCCCTGACAACCCCACCTGTACCTCAGTATTCCTATCATCATTAAGCAGAAGCAAAGCAATATCTCAGGCAGTAAAGGTCCTGTATGAACAAACAGTCACATAAAAGTGAAGAAATAATTCCAGGACCAAGCACAGCTTTTAGGATGTCTGATGAAGTGCCTGTTGTAAGGCATGAAAGCACTAGCCATTTTTTAATTTTGTTTTATTAAAGTTGGTTTCCTAGAAGCTGTACTTCCTATCATCATTGTCAGAGTCTGCAGAGATATTGACATTGTTTCAAAAGGGGGGAACCCAGACCCTATCGCCACCTGTGAGAGGAAGACAACATATGTACATTAATGCCTGCACTTTGATGTTGGCTGGTACACACACCACACACACACACACACACACACACACACACACACACACACACACACACACACACACACACTTGTAGGTGAGGTAGCACAAATCTGTTACACAGACCACACATTACCCACATGGTGACATGCATGACACACGTCTCTCAACATCATGCATTGCAGCCAGTTGTACAACATGTAACTGACAATATAGAGCTCTGGGATATGTGATTGGTGTTAGTAGGTGATGGCCCTTCCCCAGCACAGACTGTACCCATGTACACATCATTGCTGTTCAGCTGTATAGCATAGTGGCAAGTACTACAGAACATACCTCACAACTGTACATATCCTCACAAGATGTGTAGAGGTCTGGCTCATATGTCTGCTCTATTTCTCATCACCCATGTGTTTTTCTGTGACATATGTAGGATGATCTGAGTAGTGACATCCCTGATTAATGACATACATGTGAGTGTCAGAGCTGCAAACGTGCAGTGAATGTATGGTCACACAATCCCTGTTACACCACCAGCCTTGTAAGCTTACAGTGGACATGATAAGTGTACACAACCCTGTTAACATGCCATGTTCTTGTAATATAGACAATGAGACCACAATAATGAATTCAAGTATGTCACCCACCTTCCATGTGACATATGACCTGTGCAATCCAATCGATAAACAAACAGTGTAAAATATGATGACTGCAATATGTACAATATGTTGACTGCATATGTGTGCACACTCTTAAAATGATAAGTTGTTGAAGCACATTGTAAGTGGCTTACATCATTTACTCTTCTTGTGAAGGTGTCTATCAGAATGGCACATCCTAACTTGGCATTATTTGACCACTCTTCCATGCAAAGGTCACCCAACTCTGTCAGAATGCAAGGGCAGCTCATGTGCACAGCCCTCATCAGGTCACACTGGGGTTTTCTATCTGGTGTAGGTCTAGGCTCTGACTGGGCCAATCCATAACCATGTTTGTGTTCAGGTGGAGCCATTAGCTAGGTAGCTTTGGGTGTATGCTGCAGTTCTTTGTCATGTTGAAGGCTGACACACCTCCTCATCCTCAGTGTTCTTGCAGACACCTGGTGGCTTTTGGGCAGAAGTGGGTGTTATTAGGAAATGTTCAGAATTTCCACCACCATCACTACAGGCCCTGTTCTGATTGTGGAACTGTGGGATTCACCATGGGGATGTTGGTGCTCAGGTTATGAGAGGTGTTGCTTGTGCACCACACATACCTGTTGGTATTGTGGCTGTGAGGTCAATCCCTAGGCTCATTACACCACAACACATTTTAACACCTGCCTTTGGGAGACATGAGTTTCTGTATTGCAATATGCATCCACCCCTACCTGTTTTTGGTGTGTGGAAATGCTTCCATCTTCTGACCCTACCCCATAGGCCAGACGTATGCAGAATATGGGAGAGTGTTCTCACACATAGTACAGAACACCAGTACTAGCATGAGGTTCCTGCATCTCCCTTGGTGTTGCTGTATGTCCCCTGACAACCTCCCTGGCCAGGTCTTGACATGTGTTGCCATCATTTTTGGAGGGACATCAGGTTCATTGTCAACAGACCTATTGTCCCATATTTCCTCCACCTTTTGACAACTGTCTCCACTGTGTTCCATGGTGTATGCACTGCTGTGGTAATGTTGTTGTACCTACTCTTGACTGATAGCTTTCAAATATGAGATCCCTTTGCTGCTCTGTACGCTGTCTGCAAGCCATGGCTGTTGCTCTTGCAGGCAACTGAGCATATATCATGATTATCCCACTTGGACAGTAGACTGTTATTTGGTGTTAGTCAGAGTGCCCTTACTTGATGTCTGGTGTGTACCCAAGAAGATTGTATGCTGTCAGTAAATCACAAGCTGCTGCAATAACATTTTACTTGAAGGGTGTGCACACATATGCATCCAGCATATTATGGAGTTTGTATACTCCATATTTGGTGGCCAACAGATTGATTGTTTGTACATGGAATTGTTCATGTCATAGGTCACATTACAGTTCAGAAAGGATGAGTACTGACATATTGCGGTCTCGATGTGTATAGACTTCACAAACACCTGGCATCTTAACTGGGGTGTGTACACTGTTTATATCCACTATATGACAGTAATGTTTCACACATGTCCCTACCTTAGGCTGCTTGTCCAACCATTGTGTTGCTCTCTGTCCAGAAGTCTTGCACTGACAGGCCATGTGTTATGCTACAGGGATGATACATTCTCATCAGATAGGCCCCTGTGGTGACCATTGTGATGCAATGCAGTTGACTGCAACACAGGTGAACATGCACATAAAGCAATATGGCTATGAGTGACAGTTGAGTGCATGGTACACTGCATGGCCTTCACATGCCTGGGGTATTGGCAAATCACAACAGTACAATTGCATACTCACCAGCTGCAGGCTTCCATCCCACACGCAGACAGGAGGGACCTAGATAGTTGTGTGAGGGGAGTATGGTCAGCAGACCCATAAGTAGCATTGGTACAGGATGGATGCAGCATGTCTGCACATGTACAGCACATCCCCCAATACTACACCATTTCCTGTCCTTCACCATAGATGTGCACATTTGTGCATTACAAAACCCCATCCACAACTGCAATCTGACCTGACACATGCACGTAGATACTCTACATTTACAAGTATGTCTGTGACATTAGTCTAGTAATCTACCCTTGGGCCTTACCTGCACACTCCTTGTCCATTGTCTGGGTGCCAACCATCTCCAGTATATAGGGTGTCTGTACTCTGGTGTTGTACTGGTACCCATGGAGCTCCCCAGTGGGTGCCAGTGGGACTACAAGGCCAGGTCCACACCTGTGGCTGTGCGGTCCCTGGCCACTGCAGCAGCCCTTTGTCAGGTATGGTGTATGAGGTCACTTCACAATGCCAGACCTGCTCATATATACATGCATGCAGGCCGACATTGTTTACCCTGTGGACAAGGTCGTCCCACAGGCCAGTCCTCTCCTGCAGATGTTGCTGGCTCCAGCCAAACATTATAGCATGGTTGTGTAGTATGGCTTCTATGATTACATTTTTCTGAGCCGCTGAGAAAATTGACCTTTGCTGATGTGCCATTGCACCTGGGAGACACAACAAGGGACACACATCACAGGACCTCATACATTTGGCAACCATATGTAAAGAACCTGCACATCTACACTGAATACCAGTAGCCACCCCTGTAATGTATCAGTGCTTTATCTGCTTGCATTGCACTGCTGGCCCTGAGATGTCCTATTCCCCCCAATGAGGCCTACTTAATTTCCTACTCCTGTACTCTTCATTCATGTCTGTGTTGAGGAATGACATTGGCCATCTTCCATGTGGCTATGGTGTGGATGGTGTCAAGCCTTGTTGTGACTATGGTGTGTGCTGGAGTTGGGTGCACATGCCTGAGTTCATGTAGGATGCAGACAAGGATGTTATCAGGTGCCATAGATACCTACATTTTTGCCTCTCAGTAGGCAATATGTACCTTCTCACTGGTGATGAGTGGAGGGGTGTGGGTCCTGTGCATATCCAGCTATATTGCTGCTGAGCCAGGGAGTGGTGTTTGCCCTAAACCTATCTGCAGCAGGTTGCCTACAGCTAAGTTGTGTGTATATGTGGCATGATTGGCCTCCATTACAGGGTGGGCTGGTTTGTGGCCTCAGAGAATGCTGACATATGTGAAGATGGCCTTGTGATTGACATTGGTGATATGTCCAATTTGTACTCATAGTTAGCCTTACAGTAGTCCACCTGTGACCTTGTATGCTTGATCAGACAAAGGCTGACTTGATGCCAGGTTGGTGCGTGCTCCTGATTTGGCCTGTACGGCCAATGTAGGGACCAAGTCTGTGGTTTGTGTATTGCTGCTGTCCATCACAAGCATTCAGCCTACCTTGTGGGGGTTGATGTTGTCCTGTCGGGTATTGCTGAGGCCATAAAGCTATGTAGGTGCCCACATTGTATTTTGCTGTGGGCCTGGACACAGCTGCTAGTTCCACCATATGGGATGCCCTTCATATGGGCCTTGCCCATTTATCTGGTCTGTGCAGGGGACATTACGGAGGTGTGGTGGCTACAGCTTCACAGACGGTAGGTGGAAATACCTCACAGGACAGGACATGTGGAGACAGCCCAGCAACATGGGGGACAAACCTCCAGAGTTTGGTACAGCTTGTAGGTCATTAGCATTGTTATACACATGGGGGTATGCTACATTGACAGAGTTTGTCTGGACATGCATTTACTGGGTGACTTGACATCTGACAGTGATATGCCTCTGACATAGCTCTCAACTGGCATAGCTCTCAACTGGCATGCTGTCTACAGACTGGCCAGATGTTTGCCTATTATGCTTGGTCTGTTCCTCGGTCAACATCTGTTTTTGTGGCATTGGTAGAATAATGTGAGGATTGTAGTCAGTACATGTTGTCATCCATAGGTGTTCCACACATTATTTCCTTCAGGGATGTGATGTTACAACAACACATGTAACAGCAGCTACTGTCTCATTTTGTAACACCATTATGTATGATATGTCTTTCTTTCCAGCCCCCTGTCCCATATGTATGCCATGCATTGTCCAGATCTCCTGCACTATGAGGTGCAAAGGTATGATATAGCATTCATTACCAACTGCAGACCAGTTATCATGACAATGACCTGGCAGACTCCTGGCCATGGTATGCAGCGGTGGCCAGGGTTATGCATCCACACCCTGGTAATTCCGTGGAAATCTGCACATATGACAGTATGTCTGTCTGGCCATTGTGACCAGACTGCCAAGACTGTGTAGCAGTGTTGTGTGTTTATGTGTTTTAGGCTGGGTAGGGAGGGTAGCAGCTGTGAGTGCCATACATCCTTTACCTATCTGACTCTGCATGTAGCCACAGATGCTGGTGGTCTGTCAGGTCTGTATGCTTGTAGGGGCTGACTGTGAAATGTCATGTAACACCTCCAGATTCCCAGTACACTGTGAATTGGGGCAGTATATGTAGGGGTAATGTGTGAGTGGCAAACTGTATGTAGTTGCTCTCACAGTATTATTCTGTCATGTTTATTTTGCTTACTGGTATGTTGCTGTCACTGTAGTGCACTTGATTGGAGGTATGCACTTTCACAACAGTGTCTGTGTTCCATTAGTATTACATCACTGTACTGCCTGTTATGTTTGCTAATGCATGTGTACAGTCCCAGAGCTGGACCTGGGTAGTGTTATGTCAGTCTGATTGTAGTCTGCACATTGCTCGGCAGCTCAGTGTAGTTTCCCTACTGTTGTGTTATGTCCACATATTCAGTAGATGTACAGCAGTGTGGCCAATATATCGGGTTTGGTCCCCATAACTGTTATGTATGCATGACACATCAATGGGATGATGTGGGGACTGAGGTCAGTATCTAATGAGAAGCAATTGAGTCATGGAATTATGATATTTCAGTTGATATGATTTAGGACATACACTGCTACTACATGAACGTTCTCAGCTTATCTACCAATGTATTTTGTATATGTCCTTATTTTCATGCCTTTGTCCCCCCACTTTGTCAGGCTTAGTCCACATTTATTGCATTAAGGGGATCTGAGCATACCTCCCCACAGCCAGATTTTCCACAGAATGTCCAGATGTTTGGACCATAGTTCCACAATTTATTTCTATTTGTCTGGTAAATCACTGTGATGATCCAAGGATTTAGGTCAGTAAATACATGACATGACATTTCAGTTCCCGCCATCATATCCTTCAGTGATTGTCTGCTGAAACACACACTGTTGCTGTAACACATCTTCATTTGTAACAACGATTTTCTAACTATGTCTGTATATGTGCCCCCCCCAACTTTTACAGTCTTTGTACAGGTTCCTTGCACTAACAGATTTGGAGGGATGGTTCGGAGATATAACTGCACTGCATGTTATATACATACATACAGGGTCTATATTAGAACACCGAACATTGAAAATGTCGAGTGTTCTAATATCGAACCCTATGAATCGAAAATTTAAAACATTGAACATTCAGAACAGCAATTTTTTTCTGTAGGAAAAAATTTGCTGTTCCAAAACACATACACACAACACAAGCACACCAAACAAACAGCAATCCACACCTAAACTCTTTACACCTAACCCTACACTAAACTATACATTCACCACTAACTATCCACTTACCTTAACCCAAACCCTAACCCTAAGGTCCGTCACTATCGCACAGTCACCTCACCCGTGCCCTAACCCTAACTCACCTACCCTGCCCTAACCCTCATGTCCACACAGTGGCGCACTTACCTGACCCGTGCCCTAACTCACCTAACCCGCCCTAACCCTCACGTCCACACAATCGCACACTTACCTGAACCCAACCCGTAACTTTCCACCACAGTGCTGAAAATACCGAAGCAACAGAAACGGACAACCAAATTCTTTCCCTAGGAAAAAATTTAGTTTTCTGTTTCTTTGATATTTTCAGGGTTAGAACACTCGAAATTTTGAACGTTCGGTGTTCTAATATAGACCCTACATACATACATACATACATATATATATATATATATATATTTTTTTTTTTTTTTCCCATTATATTTAATTTATGTATATCTATGTTATGACTGTACATTTACATATATATGTTTCCTCTGACACACACACACACACACACACACACACACACACACACACACACACACACACACACACACACACACACACTGTGTGTGTGTGTGTGTGTGTGTGTGTGTGTATGTGTTTGTGTGTATATGTCTATATACAATGCACAAAGGGTTCCACGACACTTTCCCCCTAATGCTGTATGCCTCTATTGCATGATATGTTTGAAAAAGAAATATTAGTTCCTGCAGCTCCCCTGATATACTGGTACATTCCTCTAATTAAACTATTCAGGGTCATAGGTTCAAAACTTGGGACTGCTGTTTTTTTTTATTAATGTTAAATGAGCTGAATGCAGGATATGTTCGTTAAAGCACTACAATATCTCACAGGTCAGATGGTATAGTGGTATGTTGGTGTGAGCATTGAAGTTCTGGGTTTGAGACTTGGCAGGGCTGCCTATTTTGTTGCTGGGCAGAACAAGGTCTGATGGATACAAATGATTAAGGCACATTTATGCATATCATACATATAATGTAATATTTAAGCACTAGCCTACAGCTGGGTGTGGATAATGCTGGATTTACCCACAGTTGGTGTGGTTTGGTCATGAGGCAATGCCCTCATGACCATAAAATGCCAACCTTGGGTAGATCCAGCATTGCCCACACCCAGCCATGGGTTATTGCTATTATACCATGACATAATTTAAGTAAAACAATACTTACCTTTCTTAAATAATGTCATTGTATCATGCCTCCATGCTGCCCTTCCACAGTTTTCCAGTATCCTGGACCATTTCTGATGTACTGCACATATGTAAGGGATGTGTTCCCACACTTACGCAGTACATCAGTGCTGTGCAGAGGTAGTATCTCAGTTGCTTTTTTTAACATATCTTGGTATGTTATACAAGTTGATAAACTTGTATAACATAGTGAGATATATTAAAAAGGCATCAGAGATCTTCCTTTCTTTGTTGAAAGGAAGATCTCCATTGCATTTTTTTTTTATGATATCTTGCTATGTTCTACGAGTTCTTTGACTCGTAACAAATAGAGAGATATGTTTGTAAATACAACGGGGATCTTCATTTCCCCATTGCTATCTCTGCAGACTGGTAATACAAACAGGTGCTATACTAATGGAAATAGTCTAGGCATCTGGACCTTTTTCTAAGGTTGCCACATTTCATCATGGCTAAAACCGGAGTAAAGCCACACCCCTTGCATCACCCGCCCATCCAACCCCTCTCCCGCCCACATTTTGCCCATTTTGTGACATCACAATGACATCATCCCACAGGGAATGCCCTCTTTTTCCATTCCTGCTGCGTACTTTCGGTTGATTTATTATGCTTTTCTGTAAAAAAGCATAGTAAATCAGCCGATTTACAAATTCCAATAGTCTGTTTCCTTTTTGAAACAGGATACCTGAGTTTGTACAGTGTTTTCCGGACTACCGGAGAATCAGTTTGATTTCCGGATAGTGCAGAAAAAAAACGGAGGGGTGGCAACCCTATCTTTTTTCATTTGCATACTCTTGGATTTACAACGGACACTCTGTTTGGGCTGGCCAATTAGTGTACTCAGTTTTGTATGTTAATGGCCAGTCATTGTATAATATAACATAAATATTTACATGCACATTTATACTTTCATATTTACCTTCCATGACATCTCCCTATATGCTTTCATTATATTATATTCTTGTGTGACTATATTGTATGAGACAAGTGTGTTTATGTTGGGGTTTCACAACTTTTCTACAATGACATCTCACTTTTGGAACTGCTACTCTACCCTGGTTGCTAAAAAATAATTGCTACATAATTTACGTTTACTAAATAAGTTTAACACTACTTTCACATGATAAAATAAATTACCTGTCTTGGGACACAAACCCTAAACACATGCATGTAAAGCTGCAACTCTTATCACTACATTATCATGGCTTGGACATTTGCCTTATCTATTTTCATTTAACTCCTATGGGATGTTTAAGCTGTAATGTACACACCCTCTTAGCTACACTTAAACATCCCGTAGAGCATTATAAACATGGATATGTTATTATTATTTTCTGTAGGTTATGGGGTGTGTATTGTGGTGTTATGACAACTACTTGGGACTGTGTTCGTGACATAATGCAATGATTGGGCTTTCAAGATTTTGTGCATGTTTCATGCTGATGCATGACGTTCAGTATGGGCTTTATTTATTTTGTGGGGCTGGGGTTGTGCTTGTGTACACTTGGGGGGATTTCTCCCCTGTTATGTGTGCATTTGCACACATTTCCTGCTTCTGCAGAATGCAGAAGTGCTGTACCACACTTTAGCAATACAGGGGGTGTGTCACAGAGGCTGTGACACACCCCCTGTATTGCTTTCCTAGTGCGTTTTTTCTTTCAGTGTCTGCAGACACTGAAATGCTCTATTTTACATTTCAGTGCCCGCGGACACTGAAATACTGGTATAATATTAGAGCTAAGCTCTAATATTATGCCAGTATGGCTTTGGAAGTGCTGTATGGCACTTTCTGAGTGCAGGGGTCGTATTTAGTGTCTGTGCACTGCACGGACACACCCCTGTGCTCACACATGGATCATGTCTGTGTAGAGGGTTCAGCAGCGCGGCTTCATGCATATGCAAGGTGCGCTGCTGCTCTACGCAGACACAAACCCTTCTGTGCAAGAATAGCTTATTCTTGCATGGAAGTTTCATGAATCTGGGGGTATACCTTTATAATGATGCACATGGGATTGCAACGTTCTAATCATACATAGTGAATTTGATGAGACTTTACCAGAACTAGAAGACCAAAGTGTGTGACTGTCAAAAGAAATGATGTGCAGTCCCCCTCTCAAACCAAAACCAAATACAGTCTTCACAGATCTGCAACAGTTACAGAAATGGCATATTTAGTCTGCCAAATGTGGTAGGCTTTGCCCATGATTGCAAAAGTTTCTGGTGATCTAGCAATTTGCTTGGTGTCATTAAATCAACATTAAGTCAAATGTGTATTGACTAGTTTTATTGGACCTATGACATAATCTGTGGTAGTGCCACTGACATAGGCCATGGCTTGGAGAGGTCCTGGGCTTGTCTGTCTATCTGCTAGGTTAATGAAGAAACTGATAGACAGAGGGATGTACAAAAACATTAAGCAGCCAAAGGGAGGAAGCACAAATCAAAAACAGAGTTAAAATAGTTAATCATACCAACATTCAAGACAAAATATTAAGCAAAATATCAAGCCTACATGATAATAACCTCACAAAAGACTGTACGTGCAGCTCAGTTTACAGGGATGGCTCCTCTAACAGTCATTTACTATGGCCCATATTTTTAAATGTAATCTGTTGCAAGTAATGAAAATCAGAAAACATTTACCAGCCCCACTATCCATAGGCCAAACTATACTATTATAATATATTCTCAATGGTTTGTCAAACTCACCGAAAGTTACATGCATAAGGTGATTTCCCAGATATGCTGGTTGAACCATTTCAGTGTAAGGAAATACAGCCACAAAGAAATATCACTACATAATGGAGTTATATGAAAAGCTAATAGCAATTTTTTTTAATTATGTTTGTTATATAATAGCAATAACTAAAGGGCGGTCATAGTAGGTGAAGGAGGATTTATTAATTTTTAGTGATACTTTCTCACTTGTGCTCTAACGCTGCACATAAACCATCATCTGTCAAGGATGAATCATGCTTTACTCATGGATTAGCAATGGTTGTTACACTAAAATAAAGTGAGATCACTAAATTACAAAATATTATTGAAAACATGCACAGCAGAGGCAAATATTAGAACGTCAGACAGCCATAAAATTTCACTAACAAGACACAGCTAGATTTTAGGTAAACACTTACTGTACAATCTCAATGAAATAATCCTTGTGATTTTAGATATGTGTTTATTTATTTGTTTACATTTGCTAACCTGGGTAGAATGCTGATCCTGCAGGACCAATTCCAGACTCAGCCTAGGTGCAAAGAACATGGAAATGCAAACAGGTCAGCAACATTAATAGCACAATGTTTCAATCAAGGAATATATGGTAATGTGATGTATTATTTGTTACAAACACACTGCGGGCATTAATGATAGCAATCGAGTATTCTGGCTGCAAACTGTCTTTTATGGTGGGGCTCAGTTTAATAAGTTTAGGCTTGATTAGGACGGGCAGGAGCAAATAAGTATATGAGAGGAGGATAAGAGACAGAGGACATGTGAGTGATGTGTGAAAGTTGCATATAACAGGAACTGGGAGGGGTGAGAGTGGGGGGGGACTAAATGGATGTAAAATTCAAAGAGGAGTATATACTGAGTACATTATAAAGGCTTTCTGTCTTGTTAGAGCGTAGATTATATCAGTGGTCTTAAAGACTGTGCTACTTTAGACAGGTGCAACTTAGGGCTTTCCCAAGCTGCAGCATAAATACCAATAAAGTCCCTAATGGAAGGTGGTATGGATTGCATGTTTTAGGGCTGCAGCCATAGGGGCAATGGTTGCTGCATGCAGTGCTTTTGGTGGTGGGGTATAATGCTGGGACATGGTTCAGCTGAGACTTGAGGTTGCAGATTCTTTCTCTTATAGTAAACCTACCAACTAGATTACCGAAGGAGTTTTGATTAAGTAGCTGGACCTGAAAAGAACTAAGATGAAGATGGGCTCACTGTTGGAAGGGACCAGTTAGCATTTTTAAGGACTAAGCAGTGGCACTGTGATGAAGGAAGACAGTTTTAGCAAATTTTTCTTGGTCACAGGGGCAATTATAGGGAAAGCATATTTGAGATGAGCCAGGAGAAGGCCTTTACTTATATCTTCCCCTCCTGCATGGGACAAAAAGTGGAAGTGTTTGCTCACTTTCCATCCACTTACCATGCTCTAATGTTTGTTTCTTTGGGTAACCTATGGGTGGACAAAGATTGAACTTTTGAGGTTCAGTGTCCAAAGTTCAGCCCGCTGAGGATCAGAGTTCCTCCACAGGAAATCACTGTTGGCGAGTTCTGCTAGCAGTGATGCCCTTTTCGAGGGATTTTCTCCCTTCTTCAAGTTGGTGTGACCATGAGTTGGTATATTTAAGTTAGGGGGTATGGGGGGCTTGACTACTACAGTGGGGTGCAGGTGGGCTTGAGCCTGCAAAAAACCTTAAAACGTATTTTTTCAGCTGTTTTTGGGGAGGGGGATGCGGTTCAGGGATTATGATCCTCAGCACATTAACTTTCGTCTACTTATAGTGGAAGCTCATTTGGCTATACTTTATGACATCACCACACAAAAAGTACACAAATCTCCCAATAACCCGTAGCCTGACATGTCTTACTGCTTAAGCAGCATATATGAAAGAAAGCCCTGCAAATAGCTTCACATTTTAGATTCTTGCATGTACATAAAACAGGCAAAATTAAAAATGGAAATAAAAGCATATTTTTTTGGCAAATGAAAAAATGATGCATACTTCATGTAAAATGGAGAAAATGCAGTAGCTGGTATTTTAGACCCCCCCCAAAAAAGTATTCATTAATTCAGCATTTGAATTCTTGCCACTAAAACAAGGTGTCTCTTACCTCGGAATGGACTTTGTCTCTTCTTTTGTCCTCCAAAATCTTGGATGTTTTCTTAACCTCTTGCTTCCTCATATTTTTCTCAGAAGCAGGGGAAGGTTCCTTTTCATCAGCTGGGATACACTGTTCCTTGGATTCATGGCTCTCACTTTGCTGCAAACACTCAGCATGCTCTGTCACCTTTTGTAAAATGAAGAGCACACAAAATGTGTATACGAATGCAACTCTTGAGGCATGCACTTTTAATGCAACACTTACAACAAGTAACAAAAACGGAGAAATAGGTAATAGATTCCTATAAATAAGGACCCAACCCACACTGGAGATAGCAGAAAGAAGAGTCGGTTCTGGATCGTTGTACTTTAGGCACCAAGTATGAGATACTTATTTTCCGGATTAGCCAATTAGATTAATAAATCAGTTTAATTTCAACTTTACTGTATTGTTTGATGTAAGTGAACTGTTTCTTTTCAAGTTACAGCAACGGGTAAAATGGCAAAGGTAAGCACAGTGTACATTTGGCCAGTAGCCCACATCTCAACATATTACTAAAAAAATACATGGGCAAAAATAAGGACACAAGTTACAGATACACTTTATTTTGTAAACATTTAATAAAACTTTAGATTTTTTTTGTTTTAAAAGAAAAGTAGTTCCATTTAAGCATTGTCAGCTTCAGAAAGTATTGATTGTTTCAGTGAAGTAATCTTATAAAAAAGGCTGTAGTATGGAAAACACAAAATAATATTCTTTTCATGAATCTCATGTAACTGACTTGCAATATTCATACATTTGCAAAACATACTGTATTTTAGCATTAGTTTTAGTGCACTGTTCTAACAACTACTTTACAAGTAGATTTCTCTTTGTTAAAATATAGCCAGTAGCCTACATTTTGAATTAGATCAGTTATGATTTCATGTGTGCTTTTTTTCTTCATAATCTGTGATAAACCTCAGCTGTAGGCACCTTTTTTCGAACACCTTTACTGAATTATCACTTGTGACATAGGCAAATTTACATTCATATAAAAGTAATCAAACTATATTAACATAACAAACATTATACTTCGCATATATTGCTATAAATCATATCACCTAAGCAATATTACATAAATTATTCAATTCCTGCTTTTTTAAACAAGAAACAGCTTTATTAAACCTCACTTACTAAATAGGCAATCATATATTTATATAAATGAAAACAAACCAGACCGACACAATCCTAGCATTTTACATCACAAACCATACTGACATACTCCCAGTTGCAAACATTATACATCACTTATAATCTATTTGTCACTCAGACATTACATAGCTCATTTAATTCCTACTGCCTTTTAAATCTCATTCCTCACTTGTATGTATTGTTCCCACAATTCCCATTTTTTTCCTATGTAGTTTGCTCCTACCCCTTTCTAAACATCTCAATTCCAGTTATTTTATCTCTGTTACTATATTCACTACTTCCAGTATAGTTGGCTTAGATTTTGATTTCCATTTTCTAGTAATTGCTTTTTTGGCAGTGACCATTATTAGACACAGCAAGGCCTTACCATATCTAGGCATTGCCGATTCTGTATCATAGCTCAGAAAAATCATTTCCCTCATCAGACCAATCTGCCTACCCAGCAGCCCCAACTGTGGATGCCGCAGGGAATCAAAGTCAGCCAATTCACCACACTCCCAGAAAATATGTTTCCAATGATCTCTTTCTTCCCCTTCATACCTCCAACATTTGCTGGAGGAAATTTTTTCTGGAGTCTACTTGGGATATAAAAATATCTGTGTAAACATTTCAAGGCAAAAATCCTAAATCTTCTGGATTTTGTTAGACCCTTATCAAATAAATAAGTAAGTAAATAAAATAAATAATAATAATGTATTTCAGAAGCTTCAGCATATATCTGAGTAGTCTGGCTTAACTGCAACTCCACCTGTAGCTATCTTTCCTGACTTCCTCAGAAATATAGACAATTCTGCCCTAAACCACATTGTAGCAAATGGACAAATGTCCAAAATTAGGGTTTTACATAGGAAACAGACTACTCCTTACACGTCATGCTATATATTAAAGTACCTGCTGCTTTTTGTAATATCACCTTTGAGAAAAGGCCAATATTTTTTATCTTCAAATATACAGACATTTTTTTTGAAAAATTCATAAAGAATCATAACTACAAACTATATTGGTTAACATTGTACCATCTATGTACTTTCATGTTGGCAGAAAAAACATGTCCATGCTACATTCTTGTCCTTCTCAGCTGATTAAGAATAATTATATAACTACTTAGTATTAATAATTATATAAGTACTTAATATTAATAATTACATAAGTGTTTAGTATTAGAGCTGTTTTTTTCTGTTCTAATAGTGTAGTTTTGGAAAATTTTACAGGCAAGAATGCTGCCGCTGTTTTCCCAGTATTCTGTCTTTGATGCCTAAAGAACTAAAAAAATGTACATCTGTTACATCTTAATGTATGGTGCTATATCCAGACTGATAGGAATACCTGGTTCATCATATGGCCAGGTTACTGATATTACGACATGTTGATATAACTCCAGCCCCATACCTGTAAATCTTCAAATGCTTTAATAAGCAACTCATAGTCCATGATAAACGACAACAAGTTAACATACACTCCAAAGCATACATGCTTCTGGTAGCACAGAACAGTGAGGTCTGGTAGGGGTTAATTTTAGCTGGATACTATGTACCAATCCTTTGCACTAGAGACTTTACTTAGAACAAATGAATCAGCTAGACCTCAAAGGGATACACAAGATAATAACACATCCTCCTCTCTTATACTAAAACTCTCGGTGTAAACTGCAATTTTCAGTACATGAAAATATTTTTATAGTTTAATGGCTCCTAAGTTAAAAAGCTTAAACTTAATACATTTTCATTGAATAGTACTTAAAAATGTCTGAGTAGATGATTCTTTCAGTGAAACCAGACTGCATTCCTAGACTATGTTTGAGATAGTCCATAAGGTATTTGGTGTAAATTATTTAATGTCTCCAGTCACAAGAAAAGCAGGTAAAGGCTTTCCCTTATACTTTCTACAGGACCACCAAGTGTATTTTACTCCAAATGTGATAATCTCTAAATTGCACAGTAAGCAGGCTGTATCAGTTCAGACCACTGTATTCATAAAAAAGTCAGAAATTACATAAAACTACTGTTCGGGGTATGTTATGTGGGCGTGTCAGTGTTATGCAGATCATGCTACTGGAGCAAAGAAAGCCTACTGTTACAAAATGTGGAGTACTGCACAGGTCATACCGGAGTACTGTACAAACCACTGACTATTTTTAGCTTGCATTCAAATGTGCTCTCTGGGTGCACCTATTTTATTTGTTTTAGCATTCAGATGGAATATTCTGGCTACTGATAATTCTTTTAAAATACCCACTCTACATACCAACAGACTTATTTACATTTCAGTGAACAAATATATGGAATTCTGCTTAATAACAATGACTCCCAAAATATATTCTTCTTGCTGTATTATAGTTTATTTGCAAACACTACAGAACAGCATACAAACCATACTGGCATAATGACTTTGAAAACTCAAACATTTGTTTTACAAAGCCAGAGTCAATAACTAAATGATAATATTCATTTCTAAGTAAAAACTGGTACATCAGTAATTAAGACTTACATTGCCTGTGTGCACTTTATGTAACAAACAATCGTTAGCAATGAACAGCGGCTAACAACTACTGGGGACGCTGTGTTTCCTCTGCTGCTGTTGCTCAAACATTGGCAAAAGTAATTCATGAGCATCTCGTTGCCCATGGATGCATAACATCACAAATTTGTACACCATTCATAATGTGAGACAGATCAGTTCATGTGGTATCTGTCATTATCAGGGGATCCCTCATGTCATCATAAGCTGGGTACGTTAGGTTTTCTTGTGGTGCAGTACTCATCTGCACTGTTCTTTACCTGTGCTTTGCTGAAAGTGTGTTCAGGTCATTTTTCATTGTATACACCTTGACATTCCTTATTTCTATGCTACATCTCTCTGAACAATTTATCAGTTGTGACTGAGTGTGTATGTGTGTGTGTGTGTGCATTTTGTAAGCAAATGCGGCCAGTCTGTGATCAGAAGTCCATGATATCTTGCAGTGTCAGTGGTTTATTTGTGAGCATTTTGTTTTTTGTGTCTTGTCTGTGAGCTCACCTGCCCATATTTACCTACCTACTTTGTATTTCTGATAGCTTATCAACCCTATGCAGTTGCACAATATCTTTAGGAATATCTCTTGGAATTAGTTCTGGCCCTCTGAATCGAACTTTTGTCTGACATGTCCAGTTGCAGACAAAACATAACCTAACTGATCTTAGGACAGAGAAGTGCTGCTCAATAACTGAAAGTACTAAGTAGGAGCTGATCAAAGAAGATGTTTATGTGGCAACAGAACTTGTAATTAAAAGACTACAAGTCAGCTGACTAGGAGTTCTCCCTCTTAATTCATGTTATAATGCTAAAGTAGAAGTAAATACCACTGTAAAAAACATTAACCACAAAAGGAGTGAGTGTGCAATACCCTACTACCTGCAGCCTTTTCTTCAATGAAATCTGCCATATCATGGAGCAGTTCTCATTACGTAATCATTTATTCTGCTCAGGTCTTAGGGAGAGGTCATCCATCTCTCTGAAGTACCACTAATTAAAATCCAGCAGATAAATTAGCAGTAATTGTAATTCAACAGTGTACTTAATTCACAGTATTAGTTTATAAAGCATTAATGAACCAGATATAGCTTCTACTCTGTGTCATATGCAGCTTGTATATGTTTATAAATCATACATATTAGACTACACTGTAATAACAAAAGTCAATAGGATGAGTTTAGCTTTACTAAAACCAGGAGACCAAATTGTGCAGTGTTCACAAAGCTGCTGGTCAGTCCCTGCTTTTTACCCAAATGAAAAATGCTAAAGTCACAGAGCTGCTAGTACTTAACGTGTGTGTGTGTGTGTGTGTGTGTGTGTGTGTGTGTGTGTGTGTGTGTGTGTGTGTGTGTGTGTGTGTTTCAAAGGAAGACTTTGAAACCATGGAAACCATTTATTGAGCATGTAGTCCGATTTCAGTAAATTACAATTCAGCCAGTTGAATGTGGACTGATTCTAGTGAACCCAACATACATTTGTGTCTGTGCCACTGGCTTGGGCCACGAATGAAAAGGTCCTGCACTGCTCAATCCAGCTACTTGATTAGCAAACAAAAACACATCAGATCAGCCCATCAGATGGCTGAAAAATTCAAGTATGACCACTAGTGAAACTCAGTCACCAAAAGGTATAAATGGGAAGGTAAAACAGTGTTAAAATTTAAGCATGTGTCTATTTAAGACCTCCTTATATATGCACACATCCCAAAATTCATCTAGCAGTGCCAGTAAACATGTTATTTCTTCCAAGTAAAATAAATCTAAAAATGGTTATCAGCCTATTGGTGGCTCAAAAAGGACTGGAACAATGTATAAACTCTCCACTGTCACATTCACAGACATGAACACATGACATAAATTTCCTAGTCACCCCCAGAAACTCATTTCAGGGTGAAGCTGCAGCTATGAAAAATGTACCAATACAGGAATATTTAACAGAATAGATTAAAAAGGTAAGAAAGTTCCTTTTAAATAACCATGTTATATAACAAACAATAATTACTGTGCAACCATAGATTAGCAAGATTTACCCACTCCTAGTGATATTGCACATGGATAAATTCTACTTCACCAATTATTACACTAAAATATAGTTAAGATAAAAAGCTCAAACATTGGAAGGCTTTTTCACACAGCTATGACAAAGTTTTACAGCATTCTACAGCTAAAAATGTTATTTAAACAATAGAGCCATATTTGAATAAACATTTACTGAACAATTCTGTTTAAAGAATGCTAGCAATGTAGCTTGGTACCACATGACAAGTAGGAAAATCGTCCAGTAACATGCACCCTGATGTTCATAGGTTCACAGGTTCATAGGTAGGTACTAGGCTATTGGCCCAAGGGCCTACGTAAGCTTAGCCAACAAGGTTCCCTGGCTTACGCCACCCAAGAAAGTTATTTTCCTGTGCCACTGTTGAGCAGAGACACAGAAGTTATCCCTGGGGTGTATTTCCTATTTCCCATCCACTCATCAAGATTTTTCTTGCAGAGTGCTAATGAAGAACTTTTCTTGACATAGATGGGTAGCCTGTTCCAGAGTATGGGAAGTCTCTGGGACAGGAATCTATCCCTCCAGCATGTCCTGTTTATTGTGGTGACAAGGTTTAGGTCCTTAGAGCGTGTAGCTCGGAGGGATTGGGATTTCTTTAGGTGTAGCATGTCCAACAGCTCAGGGTTTAACATAATTTTATATGTTAGGCAGAGATCACCTCGGAGTATGCGATATGCTATGGAGTAAAGCTGGAGTTTTTTGAGGCGGTCAGTGTAGGGCATTTGTTTGAGGCCAGTAATCCTCTTTGTGAGGTACTTCTGTGACCTTTCCAGCTGCTGCAGATGTCTTGTGAGGTGCATTCCAAAAGGGGCGTTGTACTCTATAATGGGTCTAATGAGTGTCGAGTAGAGGGGAACAATGACCTCTTTTTTCCTGGATGCAAACCCTTTTATGATGAGGTGTGCCACGTAGAAGGACTTCCTGACTACTGTGGCGATGTGACTATCAAAGGAGAGACTACTGTCCACCTGGGTCCCAAGGTCTCTTATTGTTAAGGTCTCAGTATTGCTTAAGCAATGCATATAAAGCATTGTGAATAGCTTCTCAATTTATTGTAGAGATTGCATCATGTCCACAAATAAAATGAAGTAAAAAATAATAAAAATCATCTTTTGTACTTTCTAATTGAAATACTGTTTCGAAGAGTAAGTTTATTGTTTTTTCAGAATTCAAAAAAATACTTATCTTGAAGCAGAGCGCATTTTCCTGCTTGTGATTACTTATAAAGCCTTTTTAATGTAACCAGAGCTAGAATATGAAGTTTTAAAATTCCCATCACGTGGAAATCCAGCACAAATGCCATAATGTTCATCTTGAGGCTTGGTGTAATGGTTAAGGTGTTTGACTCATAGACACAAAGCACAGTGTTTGAGTCCCACTTTGGGGGAAGAAAATTAGCTAGGCTGGTTAAGAAAGCTAGCCTAGTACTATAGCTATAAATCCAGTCCTTTGGCAGGGGGTGTTTGCTACATATTAATGATGCTGTTTTTTTTTTTGGTGGGGGGGCTCTCAAAAGCTAGTGTTTGTTTCCATTGATAAGTGCTAGCATTATTATTTTGTTTTGCCATTCATGTTTCTTCTCTTTATTCTGAAACAGGTAATATGTGTGTGTGAAGGGTAAGTATTAATTGATAAATAAATATAAATCAGTTATTTATTTTCTTATTTGTAAAATTAATTGCTTACAATTCTTTATCAATTAAAACATTAACTAATGAGTGAGTCTTTTTATGAATGAGTTCAGGACATCCAAGCAGGGCATACAGACTGAGGTAAGATATTGGCAGCTGCTTTACAGACACTTCCATGCACCATGGGAATTTTAAAACTTAATATTTTTGCTCTGGTTAGAATAAAAATGATTGGTTTATTACAAATAAATAATCCTACACCAAGTGTACACTAAGTGTACATGATCTGTTTTCACGACATCCCTGCTAATTTTTTTGTGCTTTCTAGTCACTCAGAAAGATTACACTAACCCCAGGATTCAGCAAGCTCTGCACGGAGTGCAGGAATAGTGCAAGAGCTGCTGCAGGCAATATGGCCGACGAGCGATCCAGGAACAAGCCCTTGGGAAGTGCATGAGCGCTCCTACACTATTCCTGCACGGACACCACTGCTACATGCTAATTACCCCATTTGTTGGTGAAAACCATACAAATAAGGTGAATTAGTGATCCAGGAAGCAGGTTGGCATCTGTGCAGGAAGAGTGTAACCTGCAGAAATGTATTCGGTTAC
This sequence comes from Protopterus annectens, assembly GCF_019279795.1. Taxonomy (NCBI): domain Eukaryota; kingdom Metazoa; phylum Chordata; order Ceratodontiformes; family Protopteridae; genus Protopterus; species Protopterus annectens. The sequence continues at coordinate 910,916,462 of NC_056727.1, read as the reverse complement.
TAACCGGATACATTTCTGCAAATTACAAAACGGAGGCATGACAGCTCCAAAGAAAGCATGTATTCAATGTAGTCGTCATACCAATGTCCAAATATATGGTCATTGGCATGGAAATAGTTGCAAAATTATAAAACATAACTTTTATTTATTTTTTTGGCTGATTTCGTCCGTTTAAGTGCAGGGCAGCGGTGCGCAAATGGGATCACCCTGAAAATAAGAAAAAAAGTTGGAAATAAGCTTTTAAACCCAAATCAGCATTCTGCCATGATAATCAATGGCATGCATAAGACAAAAATACCAGGGAATAGTGGTTGCTAAGTGGGAAGGCTCAGTGTGAGTGTGTTAACTATGAATTAGCATTCTGTTTTAATGACCTCATAAGGGGGAGTGTCATGCATGTTGTAAGCTTATTGGAGCTCTGTGGCCTGTGTTTGCCCTTAGCTAAGCACAGCTAAGGAAAGGGGTGTGTTTGAGGCTGCCTAGCAGTGTTTACATTGCCTAAACAGGTGTGCACACTGCACACCGGGTTTTAAACAAAATAAAAACAAAAAAAACACAGGAAATAGCAGCTCTGTTCACATCTGAGCACTGGGTATGTGCATCGTGCCTCGGGGCTTACATGGGAAGGCAATGGGAAGGAAAAACAGCAGTAGGAAGGCAATCAAGGAGAACTAGCATAGCTGGCAGGTGAAATGTATCAGAATCAGCCAATTACACAGGAAGCAGCCCATCCCAGCACACGACTATAAACTATGCAAACACTTTTCACTCTATTTTTTCCCACAAACTCTACACCACCGGTGTACAAGGACGGGGAAATTTTACTTGACAAAACTAACAAAATGTTAGGGGCTGCTGTTGCTCTCATACATCAATATGTGGAAGAGGCTGAGGGTGGTCAGGATGAGAATGCTGACGACCAACCCACAGTGAGGAGAAGAAGAGTGTACAGACCCAGGGTAACCTACCAGGGGCCACATGAGCTGGAGATAGTGGAGCACTATTGGGTGGACAGGGACATTTGACAGCAAATTGTTGAGCTGTGCCGGCCACACCTTACACATAAAACCAACAGAGGGGAACCCATCCCAGTAGATACCAAGAGATGTGTAGGCTTAAGAATACTAGCCACAGGTAACTTCCAAAGGCCAATTGGGGATAACCTGGGGATCTCAAAGGCATCACCATCCAGGGTACTCCACCAATTCCTGGATGCCATGTCAAGATATGCAGGTGAGCACATATATTTCCTCAACACCCATGAGGCATTGACCAGCAATATGTGTCTCTTCCACCAAATAGCAGAATACCCTGAGGTAGTGGGTGTTATAAACTGCATGCACATACACATCAAAGCACCACCTGGTGAGTGGTGTAGGGTCTACATAAACCACAAGGGCTTCCCCTCCATCAACTGCCAGGTCATGTGCGATGCCCAGGGCATCATCTTGAATGTGTGTGCTGGCAGCCTTGGAAGCTATCACGACTCCCACATCTGGCATATGACACAGCTCTACCAGACATTTGCCAGTGGGGACATTCCATATGGCCACCTAGTGGGGATGCTGGTTAAGCACTGGAGCCGTGGCTGATAACACCCATCAGAAATGCACACACACCCGAACAAGAACTCCATAATGAGGCACACCCACAAACCAGAATCATAATAGAGCATGTGTTTGGGATGCTCAAGTCACGGTTCTGCTGCCGGGACAGATCCAGTGGAGCCTTGCAGTACTCTCCAGCTACATGTACATAAATGTTCATAGTATGTGCCATGCTACACAATATGATCCTGTGGAAACAGCTGCAGCAGGAGCAGCATGGGGCAAGGCCACACAGCCTCCCACCATTGCCAAGACCATCACAGGCACAGAGGGACTCAGAGGAGGAACAACCAGAGCCTGCCCATGTAGGCAGAAGGAGGTGTGCCCAGTATGCCCAGACCTTGGCAAAGAGGCAACGCATACACATAAACTAACACAGTAGCGACCCAGGGAATGACACCTCTCTCTGACTTGCACATACAGTAAAAGGGATGCCAAACAAGACACCACTTGTACTTTACCATGTATAGGGAATGTACTATGTGCATCTGACACAGTCAGACCTCCAGCACCATCCTGAATACTGGCACAGCCACAAGGTAAGTCACTCTTCCTATCAATTGCTGAATGGAGTAGTATGTTCTGATAGTTGTATCTATGGTATGGATGTGAGCACGCAAGGGAATCGGGTGGCTGAATGGGATGGCAGCAGATAGTGGACACCTATATGGACAGCATGAAATCCATAACAAATACTGGTGTCAACAAAGTAGGCAGTACTAGACAAGGTGACAAATCCCACTGCAGTACATGTGGCGGCCCAAATGTGTGTCCATAGGACCCACACATGCATATCAGTGAGGCTCACATACCCAACAACAGCCTCAGCCAGCAGGACAAGTGTAGATGACCATAAAGAAAGGCTGTACTAAGGCCTCCAATTGATGGCAATGGTGATCAGCCCCCCTCCAGACCTACACAGACAGACTACAACAGGTCTGGCAGTTGTATGTTAGTTCTGAATGGTAAGAAGTCTGAAACTGAAATGTAGGTCAAAAAAACCTAAGATCTGTACTCTACTGATATGCCAATAGTCTGCATGATAGGTCAGAATACAAAACAAAACAGAAGCCAACAGAGTACCTGAAATATCAGTACAGTCATAGCAAATATTTAAAGTCATCAGGTGCACTCCTCCACAATCCTATGTAGAAATGCATAACATGTATGTGTGGGTTTAATAACAGTGGAGCACAGATTACCTGAGATGGCATGTGTACAATATGTAGGGGTCCATATATTAGGTTGTTGTGTGTTCAATTTTGTCTGGAAGTGGTCAGCATGTAGGCATGGAGGGTTGTGTCTCAATGGCCTATGGCCAGTACTGTTGAAGACAGGGCCATGTTCCAACAACTGGAGTGCCAACTACAATGCATCTCAGAAATACCCATGTCAGCAGTCATCCATACTCACTCTCCAGATGTCAATATCTGTCGCCATCTGAAAGATGGACATGCCATGAATGTGGGCCCAGACATACACGCAGTACACAGGTGGAAGTACCCTAGACAGAGTACATAAAATGTAACTGTCAACTGCACACACCTTTGGAATTGTACAGACAGGTTAGCAGCACATTAGTTGTCTGTGTAGTATGGAATACTGATGTAGTCTGGCCAATCAGTGGCAGACCACAAAAGACACAGTTATGAAGTAATGAGAGACTCCTCGCACAGGGCAGCATAAGGGAAATGTCCCAAATATATCTGTGAGTCAGCTGCAAGAAGCTTCCATATCACACATGCACTCAGCTCACCATGCCATCAGCCACAGGTTTATCACAGGTCATATCCCTGCATTTGAGAATGAGTACAGTATGACCCCCACTTCTGTATGGGAATACTCAGAGAATGCAGCATGCTGAAGAGGTGTCCCATGCAAGTGTGTCCCTAGCTGTAAGCAGCACCCTGCCAGCATCCAGACCAATGGATTAATATGGACAGGAACTATTGCCATTAACACCTCGCTCACTTACCCTGTCATCCCAGGGGAATACAGTGGCTCACAGCCTGGGAATGTAGGAGTGACAGAATGCACTGGCCTGCTACAGATGGCCTGCATCACTACCAAATGGCCTACAGTCCTACAGTCCTATGTCAATGGCCTGTGCCTCACCCGTACTGCCAATGTATGGTATCTCATGAGGTCCCAACTAACAACATAACACATTCAATAGAACACAAATGAAAGGCCATGTTGAAAAATCCCAGTAGCATGCCCACCATGTCCTACTGCATGAACTGTGGACCAACCCCTAAATACCACTGGGATGAAGGGACAACTATAGGGATACCTCTCAGATATTGCTCACATAATGTTAGGAAGAGGATAGAATAACGAGTGGGAGGGTGTAGAGGCATGGACATCATGGAGTGTTTGAAGTCTGAAACTCTGATGTGTGCCCATACTACCCCTGCCTGCAAACCCAGTAATGGAAGGCTACATACCTGCTCGTAAACCATAATGTGAAGGGGAACTCACCAGATATATGAGCCCTGCCTCTTGGTAACTTGGGTGAATCTGTACAGCTGAGAGGTATGGCCACAGCAGGATATGGCCATTTTGTTATGTCGATATATGTACAAGCAGGGGATCCTCAGCCACCACAGTACCAAGGTGCTGGACCATTTACACATACCCTTCAGCATGTGTCTGCACCTACCCCTCCAGAATGGCATGAGTGTGCAAGAATATGTAGGCTGCAGACCACAATACTGGACACTGCTTCATTCATCTTGTATTTCCCAGGAAATAACTGTGAGCAAATAACTTTATATCTGTCAGTAGTTGAAGACATAATACATCACAGTGTAAAACCATACATATGTCTGAATATCTCTGCTAACACCAACCATGTAACACAAGCAGCACAGACACAACAGTTACAGTATCCCACTATCTGTCACCCATTGTGACTCCATATTGTCAACCTAACTACAGATATCTTACAGAAACAGGTTGCTAGCTGTAGGTGAAGAACACCAAACCCTGGACTGGAGTACAACCTACCTGGAATGGATTCACACACTCAATACAGAAGGTCATACTGGACATGCTCCAACACTTAGAGAAATGAAGCCCATGTCTGACAACACAGTGGACTATACATATCTGTCAGTCGCAGATGTCTGTGCACACACACCACATTGTACACCATACAGGCTTTGCACACAAATTGGATAGGAATACTCACACATATCCAATCCCAACACACTATAATATGTCAAACATTCACACACAGAGATGTGGGGAAGAGAGAGACAGACAGTGACAGAGAGATTTCCATCATGAGGCCTGTCCCACCCACCACACATCCAATTGGCCAATATCACATGATGTGCTGATGTCAATCACTGTAGACATTGCTTTTGGTAGCCCTCAGCCCTATAGTGTCTGTAGTGCTTGTGAAAACTGTGTAACACGATAGTACAAATCAGTATTCGTCTAGCATTTGTATACCCAGTCCTGTCAAATGTAAAGTTGTGTGTGTGTGTGTGTGTGTGTGTGTGTGTGTGTGTGTGTGTGTGTGTGTGTGTGTGTGTTTAGGGGAATGGTTTATAGCCCATTCACACACACTGCACTTCCCATTGCCCATGTTAGTGCTCCTGCTGATGGCAGTCACATTGAAATAACCATCTGGCCAGGTCTCAGCCCTATAAGCTGTGTGGAACTTGCGATATGTGTGTAATACTGTAATGTAGAAAACTAGTTATGTAGGAGTTCTAATCCCAGACATGGAAACTGTGTGTGTGCATGCGTTGTGATGAATGAATTTGAGGCCATTCACAGTTATTACACCTCCCATTGCCCTACTTTAGCATGCCTGCTGATGTAAGTCACCTTGAAATAACCCTTTGGACAAGTAACAGCTCCATAAACTCTGTGGTGCTTGTGATAAATGTGAAATGCTATAGTGTAGCATACTAGGTAGGTAGGAGTTCTAATCCCAGATATGGCAACTGTGTATGTGTGTGGAGAGATGAATGATTTTGAGGCCATTCTCAGTCACTACACCTCCCATTGCCCTACTTTAGCATGCCTGCTGATGTCAGTCACCTTGAAATAGCCATTTGGACAAGTGCCAGCCCCATAAGCTCCATGGTGCTTGCGATAACTGTGTATTGCTATAATGTAGCATACTAGTTAGGTAGACATTCTAATCTTAGACATGGCAACTGTGAAACTCTGTGTGTGTGGAGAAGAATGATTCTGAGGCCATTCACAGTCACTACACCTATACTGTATGGGGCACTTGTATTTATATGGGGGTTTCACATCTTTATTAAACTGACACCTCACATCTGGACCTACTACAGTACTCTGGTTAACAAATATATGTTATTTAGTAGCTAATTATAAAAAAATGTTTATGTACTGCTTTCACATGTAAAATACAAATTGGTTACAGTGGGGATTGAACCAGGAATGGCTGCTTGCAAAGTGTACACTCTAACCACTACACTATTGCAGTACCACTTATGTTGGATGTCTCTTGCTATTTAACTTCTTGTGCTGTTTAAACTGGACTAAGCATAGCTAAGCAATGGCACATCCACACAGTTACGCTTAAACTTTATTGCATGTTTTAAAAAAAAAAATATTTGTTGTGTTTTTATTGGTACCCTTCAGAATATCCATGTTAATGCTGAACCTGTTATTCTATCAACTTTCTGCTTTGTGGGATGATTGTCCCCTTTGGCTTTGTCCACATTCCTTACTCTGATAGGTTGAGAGGTATGTGCTATGTGCTTATGCTAAATGTGTTTTTCTAACAATGTTTGTCTTGGTAGGGACGATTGTCCCTTATGCCTTTGACCGGATTTGTTATCCTGACGGGTTGGAGGTGTTACGAGCATTTTCACTCTTTTTAAATTACCAAAAGGCAATTCTGAAGTGCAGGAGGCATGTATATTGTGAGAGATGTGCTCTCAGACACCCCCCCAGTGCTCATACACAGAACCGTGTCCGTTTTACAGCACGGCAGCATGCTTTCATACATATGCATGGTGTGTTGCAGTGCTGAGCAGGAACAGTACCTGCTGTGCAGGAATAACTTATACCTGCATGACTGCTTGCTGAATTCGGGGGTTAGTGTATATGCAGTCTACACTTTGTGGTAACCTTTATGAATCCCCCTTGATATTTAAGGCTACAAGAAAATCAGTAGGAAAAGTAAAATTAGGAGGAATAAGGTGTGAGTTATGCTTGTGTTGTCTGTTCTCTCAGAATAGTATACACTTAGTGTAGTCATTAATATATCCCAGAGGGGTTTTTCAGTGTACTAAAAAGGCATTCATTCAAGAACTATTACTGTATTAGTATGAGCTGCCTCCTACCTGAGCATCGATAGTCTCTGCTATTTGTTCAGTCCACAATTCTTGAGTTTTTTCAGCCTCTTGCTTGCTTTCAGGCTCTGCAGAAGCACAGGAAGGAGACTTCCTGTGAGGTACTTTTCTTGCCTTTTCACAGTTAGTAATTTCTTCCACCTGAATGGAATACAAAGCCCCCACAAAATATATGAATACAGAGTAATGAGGAGGAGGAACTCATTTAATACAATAAACAGGGTAAATATTGTGGAGTTTGCCACAAACTCCTCACACAGATCCCACCACTGCTCCTCGCTACAAGAATTACAATGGTTAGAACCCCCCCAACATTTAACCTAAACCCAACTCATTGTGACCCACCGCTTAGTGTAAAAACCAGACATAACCTCAGCCGTGCAGCAAATACTCCAACCATATACTAACACTTGATAATTCTGAACCATACACAAAACACTCCTAAAAGTATCCAAAAGCAACAACAAAGCTGGGGACAACTTGTGCTCCCACTATATCTCCAAAACCTGGAATACAATTCCCCAACATATTCTAAACATTACAAACCCAACCAAGTTTAAAAATCAGTTAAAAGGCAACCTCTATAGCAAGTGGACCTGCTCCTGCACTAGCCCAGGCTAATGGCAACCAGCCTCCCTTGCATGTTTTTCCTCCTGAGAACAGTCACAATCTGAGAACCCTACCATTATACCAGGCATCTCTCTCACTTCAGATTTTCTCTTCTCCCCTCTCTCATTTACACTAATAGAACTTACAGAGCTAAACCTATTAGCAGTATCTAACATCAGCAAAAATTATCTATCAAGATTTAATTTGTAGATAATATGAGATGTTCCCACTCTGCTGTAAGAATCTAACTACCCAAAAAACACCTACTATGTAAAAAATAATCTGTAAACTGTGCTTATGACATTATGCCAGCATATATTTTACTTGTTCTAGTGATACAAATGCTGTGCAGATGCACTTTTACATGTATTTGTGATATAAATGTCTATGTATATTTTCTCACTGGGTCTCCTCTGTTAACAGGCTTGCACCCATAGGGACTATCCTGGTAAAAATAAAATAATTAATAAATAAAGGTAGAAACATAGATTTTAGATTCATGTGCTCTAACATGCCAATTGAAAGTGCAAACAACAAGCAAGTAAAGCTACTTCTTCTTTTCTAATTACAAGTTAATTAGCAAGTGTTCTTTGGGATAATTATTTGTAGGGTTAAATAAATGGATCAATTAGACATTTCATTTAGGTTTATCTTGTAACCACTTAAGTGAGCTGGTTATTTTCAGACCATCTCCATCTTTAACCTAGGTAAACAAACTGTCTAAATGCATAGTATACTGGGTAACTTAATGTGGCCAATCAGAAGTGATCTTATAACACTCCATCTCTGCATGTTCCAAGTATCTGCTTCCTTATAGCCTGACATATCCTTAGTGTGCAGCCCATACCTCAGTTTGCATTACTGAAGTGCACTGACATCTGTGTGAGGCATGTATTTGGTCGTATAGTTTGTTCATGACCAAAAATGGCAAATATAGACTAAATGCATGGTTGATTATTTTGCTATTTTGCAGCTTGCACTTGTTTTTTTTTTATTGCTATTATAATTATATGACCTCCTTTCTGCTATTATCTGTTATCGCTATCTGTTATCACTAGGTTCATAGGTGTGTACTAGGCTAATGACCACAAGGGCCTTTTTAAGCGTAGCCATGCATCCCGAATCTCTGACAAGTTCTGGTACCCTTGATAAGTTTAAGCAGGGGCTTGGGAGAAGAACCATTTACAGGCTGCCTGTGTGTATTGGACTCACATATGCCAAACCAGGGATGCATTTCCTGTTCCCCATACAGTTATCCAATTTTCACTTGAATTGAGTTAGGGAGGAACTCTGCTTCACATGCATGGGGAGCCTGTTCCAAAGAAGGGGTAGTTTCTGGGATACATACCAGTCTCTCCAGCAGGTCCTATTTATATCACAGGCAAGGTTTAAGCCTTCAGAACACGTAATTCTGGTGATTGCTTTTGAGGTCCATCAGGGTAGGGTCTGACAATGCCTTCTATGTCAGACATAGATCTCCCCTCAACAGCCTGTAAGAGACAGATTACAGAGAGAGGGCCCTGAAGCAGTCTGCATAGGACATGTTATTTATGCCCTCTATTCTTTTAGTGAGGAAGATTTGCGGACAATTTAATTGTTGGATGTGCCTGATTCAGTACATACCAAAGGGAGCATTGTACTCAATGATAGGTCTGATTAATTCCAAATACAGTGGAACAATGACCTCATTGGACCTAGATGCCATACCTTTGTTTATAAGTTGCACAACATGGAATGATTTCCTCACTGCTGTAGACATGTGATGGTCAAAGGCTAGGTTACTGTCTATGTGTGTCCCCAAGTCCCTGACTATTGGTTCAGCTCTTAGGGGGTGTACTGTCAATATGAAAGTTACCAAGGGTGGATGGCATTTCAAAGGACACTGTTATGCATTTATTTGCATTTAGTTTTAGTCCACGGGACTGACACAAGTTATTTGTCTGTGTCAGCCCATCCTGCAGAACATTTGTGTTAGTGGGAGATTCTATGATTGCTCCTAACTTGCAATCATGTGCAAATGTAGTCAGTCAGAGGCCCTTCACATGGGCCATGGCTTAATAGAAATAAATGCCAAAAAGGAGGAGTCCCAGGACTGATCCCTGAGGGACTCCACTTGTGACTTGCCTCTTTGTAGAGCTAGACTCGCCAGTTTTAATTTCCTTGGTCTTGTCTGTGAGCCACCTGGCTAACCACCAGGTGAAATTCAGAGTTATACCTAGCCTCTTGAGTTTGTCAATAATGCCTGAGGGGGGTATTGTGTCAAATGCCTTGGCCAAGTCAAGGTAAGCAGGGTGAACCATTTTGCTCTGATCCATTGCTTTGGTGACCTTCTCAAAGAAGTTCACCAGGTTGACTAGGCATGACCTGCCCTTGACAAAACCAAACTGGGTTGGGTCCAGTGTCTGGAGGTTTCTTATGTCATTATTGATAATTTCTATGATAATTGTTTCCATGACTTTCCATATAAGACTAGTGAGACTTATGGGTCTATAGTTTCCAGGGTCTGTAGATGGTCCAACTTTATGCAGAGGGATGACTGTTACTGTTCTCTATTTGGAGGCTTCAAGTAAACAACAACTCCAGAGGGCCTGATATTTTATGTTTCATGCTATTTGGAAGACATCTTGAGATATTGTCTAGGTCCATTGATGCAATATTCCTGTACTTAAGAGACAGCATTGAGGATCTGTTCCCTAGTGACAGTAGGGGAAGTTATATTTGATGGTATTTCCTGAGGGGACATTGAGGGTGAGAGAAAGGTAAACTTAGAGCTAAATTTGTGAGCCAGTAGGTCTGTTATGTCTTCTGGCTTCGTTAACAATAACTTCCACACACAACTGTGTATTGTCTTTGAGGCTGCGGGTATGGCTAAAGAATGGATTGTGGTTGTCCTTTGCCTGGGAGGCCACATTTATCTCGAATTTGGCTTCTGTAGGCTATCTGTTCTCTGAGTTGTTTGTTTAGTGTGATGAGAATGCTTTTATTCTGCTGGGTGCTGCACCTCCTAATTTTTTATATGATTTTCTTCCTTACGTTATGTAGCCTATTGATGTTGTGATTCCACCAGGGTTGCTTGTTTTTTGAGTTAGTTCTGTACTTCTTCCTGGTGGGTACAGCTGCCTCTCTGCAGTTATTCACATGCTAGTACAGGGCTTTTGTGAACAGTTCTGCATAAGCAGCAGTGTTCCCATGGTTTATGGGGGCTTGAAATGTTGCCAGGTTATCACTTAATAGTAGGAAGTTAGCCTTAAAATAGTTACTGAACATTTCAGGGTTAGCTGGATTTCCAGGTTTTATTTTTATTTCAGAGGAGACCATTTTGTGGTCTGACCTTACCAGACAAGACATTACACTAGGGGGTGTGCATCACTTTCCCATATTAGTGAGAACCAGACCAGTATGTTTGCACCCCTGGTCAGTGTATTAACAATCTGGTCTAGGGAGTTTGTGTTTACAGAATCCAAAAATCTCTGTGCCTGTATGTTTGGTGTCATATATGATTCCCAGTTAATAGTGGGGTAATTAAAGTCATCCATGAATATATTATTGGGTTGGATGGTGAGTGTTTCCAGTAAGTTTAAATACAGGGTATGGGTTTCCTAGGTCATAGAGGGGAACCTATAGCTTGAAAGGAAATGGCATGGGATTTTGTGTATGGTGATTTGAACATGGGGATGCTCAAGTGCATTGTTCTGTTTGTGGTATATTTATTTTTTATGTAAATCAAGGCACCTCCCCTTTAAGCCCTGTCTGTACTGTAGCTGGTCTAAATGTGTGAAAGGCATTATAACCTTACACTGCTGGTGTGCTCTTCACGTCTTTAAACCATGACTCAGTGACCACACAGATGTCAGCATTCTCTAGGGTGAGGAGAGCTTGTAGGGAGTGGAGTGTTTTGTTTTAACTCCTAACATTGAGCAGTAGCACCTTTAGATTTTCTTGGTTTTGATTTGCTATATTGGAAGTACTTTCAATTTGATGTTGCTTAAAAAAGGCACTATAAGAGAGGACAACGTTTTAGGTAATATTCAAAAGCCTAGATGGGAGAGGTGCAGACCATCCCTGGCAAAGCAGCATAGTCTGCTGGTCATGTCCATCCTTGCTGACAAATACTACACCCTCTTAGAATGATACCAGAAACTAAACCAATTATTAAAGTCAATCATCTTCTGTTTGTATTGTGGCATCATCCTTGGAGAAGGTAGAATGCTGCTCAACGCTAGGCTCGTACCAGCTTGGGATGCATATTCTGAGATTTCCATGATGTCTCTCTTCATATAATCTAGGGAGGTACATCTCAGGTCATTTACACCCACATGGACTATGTCTGAGTCATACTGGTACTCGTGGTCCATTGACCTGAATGCATGTGTAATGTGGTGGATCCTGGCCCTTAATAAGCAACTGACTTGTGATTTTCTCCCTACTCATCCTGGTGAGTGGTACATTAGTGTGTCTCACAATGGTGTCTCCAATGACCAGAATGTTTAATTGTATGGTGGCTTTCCTTATGGGCTTAGAATTAGATGCTCCATGAGATGTGGCTCTATGTGTTGATGTGCGTGTTGTCGTGAATGAGTGCAATTGGGGCTGCTGAGGGTATTTGTTATGTGTACTTCATCTAAGAGGCCTTTGGAGTTTAGGAAGGATACATTTAAGTGCCACAGCATATGTAGCTCTATGCGTCTTCTTTGAACTGTGTGTGATGGGTCCAGCATGTGTACTACTGACAATCTGATTGACAGGAGTGCTTTTATGTTTTTTTTTTGCCTCTAGTGACATTGTGTAAATGCATCTCTCAAATGTCTTATCAGTTGTTTGAGAATTAGCTGGTCATCTGTAAACATGAGGGAATTTTTGCATTTTCTCAGGATGCCCATATCCGCCAAGCTGGTAAGGGAGATAGTGGGAAAGTTCATATCCATTGCAACTGGCCCTTTTTTATTGATTAGACAATTGTGATGAGAATATAGAATGTAAAGTAATGTCAGGAGTATCTGGCTTGCAACTCTGGGGGCAGTGCTAGTTATTGTTTATTTTTATTTTGTTTCCATTGCTGGTATCTTGCTTCCAGTGTTGATTCATTGGCTTGGAGAAGTGCTGGTACTCCTTCTGTCTACTTGTCTCCCTTCCTGTCTGCTTCTTTTTCTTGAAGAGTTATTCTTTCTTTTATGGGAGACATGCAGGTTACAGCCTTGTGTGGACTATATGAAGTGGATGGAACAATATGCTTGTGTCCAGCTGGTTTCCAAGAACTTGGGCAGAGTATTGTATAATGGAAGGTTCATGGACACTGTGTCCAGTTTGTTCATTAGATGCATCTTTTGAATTCTTCCTGCTGTTTACCTGCTGCTGGAACTCCTATTTTTGAAAGACTAATGCCTGAAACAGTACCGTTTTAGTACTTGCTTTTGTATAGCAGAAATGACACCCATATATCCTTACCTTTCCAATTTATTGAAAGTAACCATCATGACAAAAGATAAAAAAGCCATACAGAAAAGACAACAAGCCCACAACATCAAAAAGACTCTGCATAAACCCTATTGTTAAAGATACCAGATTCATAGGTAATTACTAGGCATGCAGTCCAGGAGATTACTGAGGGACAGAAGGGCAAGTGTAAATGCACACTATATGAAGCTAACTGCCCCAAAGCACATAGCCATAATCACCTGTGCTAACTACCAGAGTTAGTTTGTAAGCTGAGATTTGCAGAGAATGGACAAACTAACCACATATGCTGTACTGACAAGCCCATAACAGGACAAACATGGCATGTCTACAGTTAATGGGGTTAGGCTTTAAAGACCTGACTGCATCATTTAAGACTTTAAAAAGTAAAATAAATAAATGAATAACTAAACAAAGTAAAAAGTCAGTAGGCATTCAGAATCCTTAGAGGTAGAGCACTTGAATGCCCTTAAGATGTCATTTGCATATATCCCATGGAGGTTTAATTTATTACATAGTGAATACTCAGGCTAACATGGGGTCTTTCTGATTATTGTTGACTTGGCTTTTCTTTGTGATCTTTTTTACCCTTTGACTTGGTTATTGTTTGGGATATTTTGCAGTTACTCTAATACTAAGGACATCAAACTAATTTATAAGTTGAGATTTCTCAGAGTATGGCTAGGGTAACCAGTTAAGGGGTACTGATTAGTTTATAGAATGCAAAACATGCCATGTCTACAACTAGTGGGTTTTCGTTCTGAAGATCTGAATGCATTATTCAAAACTTAAAATAAAGTAAAATGTTATTGCTCATTCAGAATCATAAAGTTGGGACACTTGAGTGTTCTTAAGGGGTCATTTGCATATATACCATGGGCCTCCTTCAAAGCAGGTTTATGGTATTACATAGTGAAACTGTTTTACCTGACTTGTTTCTATTTGTTGTTGACATAATAAAAGTAATGTGTAACATATTTTACATGTTTTACAGTACAGGATATATAAACAATTAATACAGTGGCTTACACATCAAGGTTTTTGTGACATTTTCTAACTAAACTGGATTGGATAGACTTCCAGACCTTTAAGAAACTGAAATGCATTTTTGTTCTTTTCAGATAGATGGCTTTCACTACTATCTAACATAGTTAGCAAACATGTGAGAACCTCAGCAGTGCTCAGTGAAGCTCCCTTCTACTTTCCACATTTATAGCCTGGGACTGCCTCTCTGATTCAGGTTCTGAAATTACTATTATGTCTCCTTAAAGAGCCATTAATGACTAGCTCCTAAGTTGGAGAAACTCCTTAATGCTTGAAAAGATCCACTACTGATCAAAGGCAATCCATATATATGAATATAAAGTGTTTATGTCTGTAATGGCTAAAAGAATGACAAAGGTAATGCCAGAATTGATATCTATGGATCAGTGTGGTTTTGTGGAAGGGAGGCAAACATTCAACATTAATAGAACAATGATGATCTCAAGGGAAGCAGAATGTAATAAAATGCTACTGTTGTTTGGTGGGTCTTGATGAAGAGAAAGCATAAAGCAAAGTAAGCTGGGATTTTATGAGTAGGGCAATGGAAGTATTTGCATTCCCTGATAAAATTATAAGGTTGCTTAGAAAGATATATGAGGGATTAGAGGCAAAAATTTAAGTGAATGGTTCCTGTCTGGTAAGTTCTGTTTGAGCAGAGGAACCAGGCAGGGATGTCCTGTTTTCCCTTTGTCATTTGTGTTATATTTAGAACCACTGGCAAAGGAAATAAGGGACTCAGAAAGTCCAGGATGAAATTGGTATTGTAGTCAGGTAAAGTTGGTTTTATTTGCAAATTATATTATTTTATATCTGCTAAAACCAGAAAAGGACATTTCAATGTTTTGGAATATTCTGAGACAGCTTCAAGTCTTTTTGGTATATAAAATTAATAAAGATAAATCAAAGGCAAAAGCTGTAAACTATGCACCCACACAAGAATTTATTCAGCAATATATCTATATTTATGGGGCCATGATAAAATTAAGTTCTTAGGAGCATGGATTAAGAAGGATTTTGTTATGGCAGCAAAGGATATGTGGGAAGAGACTAGACAACCAGAGGAGAGGTCATGGATAGCAATTAATACAGAGCTGGGAGAGAAAGAGGGCAAGAGACACTTGGTATAATTTGATCCCTCCAATAAAATGATGTGGTTTGGGATTACCTGATTTGAATGGGGTATTTCAGGCTACACACTTAAGGCTCTATACATAACATAAACAGAAAACTATAATTCAAAGTAGAAAGTGGTGGTCATGAAATGGGGGGAAGCTCAAGAAACAAGGAGAGCTTGGGATTCTGGATGCAGATCCTTAAGGAGAATAACAAAAAACATACAAAATATTATATTCCTAAAGTATCAGAAAATATTCTAAGAACAAAGCCAATTCAGGAATGGAGAAATGAGATTCTGCCAACAGGGATGACTGTAATTAGGGGTACAGAGAATAGGCAAGAGGAGACTGGGATTTACTGGAAAAAACTGGGAAGGAACCAAGGCATTTGGAGCAAATAACTAGACAGGGAAATGTGACATAATGGGAAGAGGCCAAGAATTCATTTGGACTGTAGTGAGTATAGTAACAGAGATAAAAGAAGAGGAAGTATGACCTTTAAAAAAAAAGAGTAAGAGCAAATTACATATAAAAATGGGAATTGTGCGAACAATACATGTAGAATAATGTTTTGTAGGAGAAATGAGTTTTAAGGGAAGGCAGGAATTGAATGAGCTATGCACTATTTGACAATAACAGTACAGAAGAGTCTACGTGATGTATAATGTTTGCAACTGAAAATTTGTCAATATGGTTTGTTTTTATTTATATAAATGTGTGATTGCCTATGTCATAAGTGATAATTAAATAAAGATTTTTCTTGTAAAAAAATAATCTATATCATGCAGAATACCTTCTTGTATTTCAGCTCATGGGTAAGTACTTGGCTAGCTGCCTTTATGAGACATTTTTTTAAGTTTAGCCAATTTTCTTTTCAAAGGTGAGAAACAAAACATGTGCCTTGTCCTTGTGAGGTAAGCACCTTTACTATAATAGAAACAACCAGCTCCTTCCCAAAGCACTGCATCACTTTCACTAGAACATTCAGCTAATGACAGCCCTTTCCTTTTAAGGTCTACACTATATCAAAAGAGCAGTAAACACTGTAAATCACAATCAAACCTCAAAATATAAGAGTATGCAATGTCATCTCAGTGCTGTGCCACTTGGAGCCTTTTCTTAAATTAAATTTGCAGCACCTTGAGTCTATTTTCATTTGTCTTAAACTAATTCTTTTTCTTAGCAGAATGGCTGGTCTGAAAAGCATCAGGTGGATACACACCTAGCTCTTTGGAATAATGTACATTACCGTGCAGTAATTTCAGGTAAATAAGTTGCAATTAAGTGTTTTCTGTTTATATGATTAGAATTATTTAAAATGCTGATATAATCTTAGAAATGCAGTACTGTATTGAGTATGTATTACTTTATTGGACAGAAACACCTGGGATAGATAGTGGCCTTCTCATTACACAGCCTAGGCTGTTTCTAGTTTTATCAAAATCAGGAGACACAAATGAATGACAAATCAAAAAACAGATGTGATCTATGCCTTGCAAACAAACTAAACAGGGCTTACACAAATCCGGAGTACTCTTTGAGGTGATGTATTTAGTGAGTGTGGGTGTAGTGCTTTAACCAAGAAGCAAATGTTTCTGGTGAGGATATGGTTGATTAAATTAGTTTAATTAAACCAGGATCCAGCCAGCTGTGTGCTGACTGGTTTTAGTGAACCCAACACATAATTCACATCTGTGTCACTAGCTGGGCTCCAGCTTAGAAAGATCCTCTGCTAATTAGCCTATCTTGTTAGGGAATACACAGCTGCATAATAGACATACAAAACATCAAGCCAATTGAGTGGAAAATGTGATTAAAACCACTAGTGAAATCAGTCACCACAGGGAAAGAGGACAGATTAGAAAGGTTAAAAACATTTAAGCCTGAGCCATTCAAGAGTGACATTAAGTTTATAAACATTCATTGCTAAAGACAAAAAATGTACATGGACTACAGCTCTTCACACAGTCACAAACCGTTAATAGTCCTTTGTCACTAGTATCATTTTAAATGTACCCTTTTCCAAATCAAAGAAATATGAAAACTTTGGCAGCCCCACTATCAGTGGCTTAAACAATGTACTGCTAATATGTTGGCACACTCACAGACATACACAGCTGCAGGATATTTCCCAGTTGTGTTAGCTGCTTTATTATAGCACAAACAGATGTTGCTACAAACAATTACCTTTACACAACAAAGCTATTTAAACAAGGTAGAAATAATCCTTTTTAAACAGCTGTATTATACAATAGCAAGTGTATGAGCACAGGAAAAGCAGGATTTACTCACTCCTTTCATGTTTGGGCAGTTGGTCCTTCTAGCCATGGGTAAAGCCTGCCTTATCTGTATATTTGTCAGGACAGTTGTAGTAAAATACAATGGAGAGGTCAAACTCTGAAGCTCCATTGGCCCAAACAATTCACATAAATATCACAAATCCTGTTTTATTTTACAGCTAAGGAATATCACCAGTGAAAGAATAAAGATAGACCCCTAGATTTAATAAAATCCATGTAGGCATAGTGTAGAACCTAACAAGGAAAACTGATGGAGGTCCAGGGAGCACAGAAGTCCAGTATAACCACACAGCTAGTAGCAACCACCAAAGATTTATTGAGCAAAAAACTGCAGTCAAGTGCTTTTGTCTTACATCAAGACTCCATTAGAACTGCAGTAACTACATAAACCATACAATATAAAGGAATATCCTGTAGTCATGTGGTTCAAACCAACCAATACAAATAATGCTTAAAAAATAATTAATTAATTAAAAACTTGAAAATGTAATGACAGTCGGAAACAGTGTATATGAGTGAAAAAACAGTGCCAAACATGTTACAACAATGTATATACAACAAATTATGACTGATGAATTACCCCTCCATACTTTTCAATTTTAGGATTGGGGTAATCGAACGGCAGTCATTAAGCCCAGGGGGAGTAAGGGCATCACACATCAAAATCCAGATTAATTCCTTTCTGCTGAGGTGTTCTTCTGTGCTAAAACCCCTTGCGTCCCATTCCATATATTTCACCAATACAAACTTGAAGTGGTGGTCAGGAAAAGCTGAAATATGCCTATACAAGGCACTGATGTTCTTCCCTTTCTTGATGTCATTCAAGTGTTCATAAATTCTTTTGTTCAGCTTATGACTAGTCTTTTCAATGTAGAATGACTTACAACATTGACAAAGAGCTCCATATACCACATCGATACACAATTGAAGTGTTTTTCACCTTAAATTTCCTATTCCTGATGAAAAATGAGTCACACAATAAAATATGCTGACAATAATTGCAATGATTGCATTTGTACATGCCCTTATGTCTACTTGAACAACTCACACCGCATTTAATTTCTAAAAGGTTCTTAAAAGATTTGCCCTTTCTGAACATAACCTTTGGCTTGACCCCAAACAATTCTTCGCCTTCATTGATACTCATCACAACTGGCCAAAAATTACGCACTGTGTCCACTACATCATAGATGTTAACAGAAAAGGTGACTATTAGTGAACATTCAAAAGGGACAATTGATGGTAGTGTTTCTGTGGCCAAGCTATTACCAGCCAAATGGTCATCAGTTCGACCGCCAGGAATACGTAGTAGCAGTTTATAAAAAAAACATTCCTCCGCTTACTCTGGATTTCTACCTTAATACTGTCCAATAACTCATTGGGGTAACCTCTTTTACTGAACATGCCAATCAATTTGTCTATTTCAACAGTGAAGGTGGCATCATCAAAAATCATACGAGCAAGTCTGGCCAGCTGCCCCTTGACCACAGTCCTCTTTTGAAATTGTGGATGCCAACTATTGAAATGGAGGTAAGAGTTGGAAAAAGTTTTTTTAAGGTAGATGTTGGAACAAAAACAATTTCTTGAATAATCCTTGGTTACCAATACATCCAAATAGACCATTGAATCATGATCAAATGTATGGGTAAACTTTAGGAAAGATGTACTACCATTGATATACCCGAGAAAATCGTTCAATTTTGTGGCAGAATCATCCCAGATGATAAAAATATCATCCAGGAAACTAATATAGAATGACCAACATTCGGCAAAGGGACTATTAAATGCACAATGCTTCTCCCAATAGGCCATAAGCAAGTTGGCAAAGCTTGGGGCACAAAAATCCCCCATGATCACCCCACTCGCCTGTTTGAACAACTGGCCTTCAAAATAAAGAAAATTGTTGGTCAAAACCAGATCCATAAGTGTACAAGCCATGCTGATGTCATTATTCAACAACAGTCCTATATCAAAAATAATACTTTCCAATCACTCCAACCCTGTCTTGTGGGGAATTGCAGAATATACATTTTGGACATCTATTGTGACCGAAATACAATCACCCGAGAACCTAAGCTTCGCTAGCCTGGTAAAAAAATCCCAAGAATACTTATAAATATGTGGGACTTCAGTGGTTTTAACAGGCTGTCCACATATTTGGCAATGTAGAAGGTCTTGCGTCTACCCATGTCCACTATGGGTCTCAAAGGTGGATTTTGGAGATCTTTGTGGATTTTGGGTATCCCAAAGATGCCTGCTACCACTAGATGCCGGTTGAATAAATAATCCTGTGTGTCACTGTTAACTTGCCCCTGCATAACCATGCCATAAAGACAGATATCAATTTTTAAATAGGCAATATTGAGCTCATTCTTAGATATCTGGACATAAGTCTCGGTGAAAAGCAACTCATGCATATGATTATTATAATCATTGACGTCCATCACAACTATTCCCCCATCCTTGTCCGGTTTCATTATTCTGATACTCTTCTTGCTACATAATTATTTGAACAACAATGCCTCCTCATTGGATAAGTTATAGTCTCTAGCTGTTTTTTTAAAAAAAGGATTTCTGAATTTCTAATTCACACATTTTCTTGAAGAGAGAAAACTAGCTTTTTAAGGGTGGGTTGAATGAACTAGCTTTTTTGAGAGGTCTGTTGGGGTTTGCGCCAGGATTCAGGGAGTCAGTTTTGAACCAGAGTGCCAAATTAAGCTTATGTGTAAACAATTTTAAATCAATTATAAAACCTCAGCCAAATCGGACTCCTTAGCCGGCACGAAACTCAACCCTTTGCTTAGCACATTGGCATGTTCAGTTGTAATGTTGAAGCTTGAAAAGTTATACACAGAAAAATCACTACCCATATTTTGAATACAAACTGCTACCTCCCCAAAATTATTAGGGGTAACCATATTTTCAACATCAGAAAACAAGCTAGAACTAGACCCAATAGAGGTGGATACCTGTAAAAGAGGTTCAGTAACAACCATATTAACAGTATCAAAGTGAACAATATTTGCAGCTGAATTATTCAAGGATTCAGGATAGTCATCCAGCTGTGCCTCACTAACTAACTTAATGCCTGGATCCCCCCTGTTCACAACATCCTTTTGCAATGCTCCAAAATTCATCCCAAAGTCTGTGTCAACTGCACTACATCTGAAGAACTGACTACTAGAAATACAAAAGTTGCTAGCATAAACTTCAGCTTCACAAAGTAAAATGGTCATTGCATAAGTGATGTCATGTAAAAATTTCCCATTTTCAAATCCACTGCTCATGTCCCTCAAAGGGGAATTGACTAGTGAACAGGCTGCCATAACGTTGTGAACCCCACCAGTGGTGGTTGAACAAATGGAACTGGGAAAAATGGAAGTGTACCTGGGACTCTGATGCAAAAATACACCAGTAGAGAGCCAAATAAATAATAATGACAGTATGTGAGGCTTGGGATAGCAGGTAAATGTACCATTTCATCTGAAACATCTTTAAACACACCTGCTAATGCATCAATGGCACACTACATATGGTCATCTGGGACCCTCCTGCAGAACAACTGCCTTTGAAAGCCATGCACAAACTGATGGCTGCAGACATGTGTCACAGCCTGTATGTCGGCACATATATCTGGCAAATACAGCTGGTGCAGTACCGGCTCAGTCAGTTAAATACCTTAAATTACATTTTGCCATACACAGTACTGGGTTCAAATCAAGTGTGTTGCACTTCAATTAAATTGTTGTGAAGAAAACAAGTAATGACTGCATCATGCAGTGTTATTCCCCATAGGTTAACTGCTACTGAATTGTCTGCCACCCAGTTTTGCAAGTCAAAGGCCTGCAGGTAGGGACACACTGCACACATTCGTATAGCCTACCAATATGTTGCCTACTACACTGCTATTGGCACTGTTGCAAAACAGATGTACCTTAAACACATGCATCAATTGGACTGTAAAGGGTATCCTCACCCTGGCTCTGCTGTAACAATAGTGCTGCCACTGCTGGACAGTTACAGGTACAGCTCGCTGGCCTCCAAATTGTTCAAACTCCCCTCTATGTGTCCTAGGCTGCAGCAGCAGCTGCACCCTGCAACATACACAGCTGTATGTTTCGGTAGCTGGTACAGACCAACCATACCTCCCAACCTCCTATAACAGGTGATCCGGACACAATCATACATAAGTAGGAAGGTAAGGCCCAGAGATTGAGACATGTTTCACAGTTTGCCCCTAGAAAGATAGTAAGTTGATAGAATAGCAGCTACCACATGAGCATGCATATTCTGATGGGTATGAAGTGTGAAACTCACATGTCTCTCTCCCCTTACTGACTTCAGCCCACAGTGTTGGCCAGTGAACTGCCAGATGACCACACTGTCATGGTATACTGTCCAAACATATGAGGCAAAACTGTGGACATACTTCATACATCTCTACAGTGGTCAGTATTAGTGCTTACTCTCTGTGATGCTGTAGTATCCACACCTCAGTAATGTCCATTTCAACAACTAAGAGTCCAAGGCCTACAAGATGGCCTCATATATTGCACTGTGGTGCCATGTCATTGGCTAATGATAGTGCGATGCTGCTGTTTTGGATGCAATTAGCAATTCTGAGCCACAGATTGGTGCAGAGGCAATTACTTGTTAATGAGCATTACCTACAAAAGGCAAGCAACTGCTTATGGGGAACAGGTATGTATGTGGTTTTACTCAGACTGCTTATGTGCAAAGCATTTGCAGAGGCATGCTTAAAAGAAAGGAATACATCACTCTACCAGGTATGTACTGGGTTTCCCTATAAAACAGGATACAGCTGGCAGGATGGAGGTATGGGGAATAGGGATTACAACAGTAGGCTTGTATTAGATGTATGATATTGACATGTCAGTAATACTCTGCTGTCCAACACCTACAGGCATGCCTCTCAATTGTCAGTGCTTTGAATCACATATCTGCTCTTTCCCTGTCAGTCCCTCCTACAATGGTCACCTGTTGTAGTAAAGCTAGTGGATTACACGTAAGACATAGTGACACTAAGTAAGGGTGTACAGTCCTGTAACTTCGACCGATATACTGAAATTCACCTCCTCTCAGTCTGTCAATATCACACATACATAGGTCTAACATTGTAAAAGTGTCCCTAAATGTCCCTGATGTACTCTGGGTACATCCCTGTTTTGTGGACATTTGTCCCTGTCTGGTTGAGAGCTATGCCTTACCTACCTCTTAACCTCCCACAGCATGAAATCAGGACAAAGCCAT
Source organism: Protopterus annectens (assembly GCF_019279795.1). Taxonomy (NCBI): domain Eukaryota; kingdom Metazoa; phylum Chordata; order Ceratodontiformes; family Protopteridae; genus Protopterus; species Protopterus annectens. Next base: position 910,893,717 of record NC_056727.1, on the reverse strand, counting down.
AATTAATAGGTGGAAAAAGGCCCAAACACAGCCAAACACAGCTCAACTCAAAGTCAAACCAAACTCAGCTGTCAACTGTTTGGCACAAGCTAGGTCTCTGGCGCTCCAGCACCATGACCTGTGCATGTGATGATACCTGTGCCACATCCCTGCCATCCATTCCATCAATGCAGGGACTTGCAAAGGTGTCTGATGCACAGGGTGACTATATTCCTTTACATGTGTTTGTGTAGTGCAGTAGTGTTATGCCATGGCAGTTGTGGGCCACGACAGGTACTGTATGCTGGCATGTGTCTTGACTACACATCAGACTTTGTGTATTTTTGTTGCCTGTTGGTACATTGGTGGCAGTGTTGCAGAATGATAGGTGTATCATGGACCTGTGTATGTTTGTGTCCCAGGAGTCTGAGAGGTTCAACTATGGACACATAGCAGCAATACAGCAGCACAGGATGGCAAGGCAGCACAGAAGAAATATAGCATCATCAAGGTATGCCAGTATCCATGCATGGCTCTCTAGGTGCATATGTGTAGAACAGTGTGTTAGGGACAATGGGGACAGTCAGCATCATCAAGCTTTCATACCCTGTGACAAGGTCTGCTACCCTTGATACATGTCACCTGGGTATGCTGCATGTACAAATCTAAATGGTGGTGGACATCAATTATGCTTATGTAGATGAGGGCGATGTAGGGCAGCAGCTACCCACAGGCCATAAATGCATAACCAATGCACAGAGATAGGCTGGATAGCCATGTCTCCAGTGCTGCAAGGTGATATGCTTATACTCACACACAAGTGGGATACTGTGAGATTAGAATCCCTACCTATCTAGTAATACACATTATAGCTTTCAGTATATATTGCATATGCCATGAAGTTTATTTGATATCAGAGTGTCAGCCAGTGCTCTTAAGGTGGATGACATCAGCAGGCCTTGTAAATGAGGACACTGATGAGACCAGCAGCTAGTCACAGGGCCTTAAAACGCATAATCATTGCACAGAGATAAGCTATTTGGGCAGTTCTGTAGTGCCACAAGAGGATATATCCACATACACAAGTTGGTTGATTTGAGAATAGAACCCCTACCTATCTACTGTTACACACTACAGTTTACAGTACTTATTGCATGTACCACAGTGTTTACCTCTAATTAGATTGTCAGGCCTTGTGTTAGCAGGTGTGGCATGCAGAGTGATATTGCTAGGTACTGTTATTGTATCTAGTGTCCTAGGGGTGTGATACCTGGCAATATCCCTGCTATGTGTGTACACTTATCTGCCTGGCTATATGTAGCTGTTTGCAGTTTGATAGGCAGACATGTGGCCAACATGGCCAGTCCAAGGCATTGCACCCATTGTACATTACACCACTTGCATACCCGTGTCTGTCTACAGGGTGACAGTCTGCAGGCACAGGGGTCTGGGTGTGAATAGATATGTACTGTTGCAGCCTTGCTCTGATTCCATCGGACAACTGTTGTGATGTGTAAGTGCAGATAACCCCAGCATTCTGTGGTATATGGGGACATTCATACAACCCACCCATCATATCTATATAAATGTGTATAACAGGGATGTCTCCTTAAATGCTGTTGTGCGTGTACATTATGTAAATGTGTTATGTAAATATATGTGGGGAGTCTATGTATCATTGTACTTTATATAGCTATATATACTTCTTATCATATATATATATATATATATATATATATATATATATGAGAGACACTAATCAAGCATGAGGGGGATAGGGAGAGATAGATATGTATATGTAGCTGCATGTATGTACAGACATATTTCCACATAGCAGGTCTTTGGGCGGTAGAGGCCACAGACTTGGGCTCAAGTTAGCTAAGTGTAGGAGCATACCCAGGGTGATTGTCAGTACTGACAAGGTGACTCTAGGCCAGAGCTACCTGTACTCCATTCTGGGATTATGTGTGCTGCAGGCCACAGTACTGAAGTTCCCTGATATTGTCCATGGCATTCCTCAGCTGTTTGCTGACCTTAATATGTGACTCATACCTCGTAACTGTACAGAGCTTTACAGACTGTCCAGACGTTTGCCTCATATTTTTGGTTAATTTCACATAACATTGTAGTTTTCTGGCAAATTAGTGACAGATCAGTGAAGATTGAAGTCAACAATTAATGACAGACATTTCAGTTTCAGACTCCATACACATCAGGAGATTCATGCTAATGCAAGACCTGTTATTCTATCGACCTTCTATGTTTGTAGGAGCAACTATTTAAAACCTGCCCCTATTTGTGGACCTTGGTCCCACTTTTATTCATGGCTTTGGCCAGATTTCCTGCTCTAAGAAGTTGAGAGGTATGATGTGACTGGGGTACATGATATAACACTACACACAGGGTGAGAGTCAGCATACCTCTCCCTGTACATGTTTTTGCAGAATGCCCAGCATTTCCCTCCATATGTTTGCTGTGTTCCTCATACATTTGTGTTTTTCTGGTACTACTATACTGTAAACAGTATTCACTGACTTGTTGTAACTACTGACACAGTTAAATGATGTTCACAAACAGCAGCCAAGTAGCACAAACAGTCAAAATCAGCAAAAATATATCCACAGGCTCCCAGATGAATAAACAAATGGTTTAATGCAACAAGAACAAAAAATCTTCAGTAAGCGCTTTTGTCTTCTATCTCCTTTACAAAGACTTCTTCAGACCGAAGTAAACAGCAAAATTCATGTTTCAATATCTTAAAAACCATCACCTGACATAACATCACATAACCTTACTAAAAGCACATGTTCCTAGGGCTTTAACCCTTTCCTTTTCAGATAGCTGACAAATTTTTCTTTATTGTTTAGTCCTGGTGGAAAGCAGGCATTTAGCCTTACTTGCCAGCAGTATTCTAACAACCCTAGTTCTTCTTCAATATTAATAATATTTGCTTCAATGGATACAGTATCAAGTACAATAAATTAAAAGTCTACCTTACGTTTGTTTGTTTTATAGTGTTTACATAATGCATTCCTCTCATCACTGGACTGAATGGCATATTTATACTCATATATCCTTCTATTTAATTCTCGAGTGGTCCTTCCAACATAATAGGATTTGCATTGACTACAGAAACATAAGTAAACATTTTAGACTTACAAACAACTAAATTGTCCTGGAATTTTAAATTTATACCCCCTATTTCTATTTCATTTCCATCCGTAAAAATGTAAGTGCACATATTAAAATTATAACATTTAATCATCCCACATTTTCTGTTACTTCTTTCATTTGGCTTATTCAGTTTTCCCTGAAAATAATTTTTAAAGTTTTTTCCTTTTCTTTGTACAAATAGAGGATTATCACCTACTTTTCTAAACACATCATTATTTATTCTTAGAAGTCCCCAGTTTTTTCTTATCAATTTTTTATAGCTAATGAATCTACGCTGTAGAAGAATTTGTCACCTTTTATTTTGTTCTTGTTGCATTAAACCATTTGTTTATTCATCTGGGAGCCTATGGATATATTTTTGCTGCTACAGTTTTTACAACCTGCAGCTAATCTGACCTGTTGCAGCCTGCTGTTACACAGCATGTATAATGTCTGTCTGTAGGTATAGCCCTGTGTGCCCCCATTCACTCTGGCTTTGTCCAGCTTTCTTGCAGTAACAAATTGAGGGGTTATGACAGTCTGTGGGAATACCACCATATGAGTACCTGACATGCAAAAGATACTGGACGCTGCCAGATTCGAACCATCAGCACCATCGCCCATGCTACTGTCCTTGGCCCAGTGAGCCATACCAGCTGCCAGATAAAGGGGTTTCATTCCTGACAATGTCAACAACATACAGGAATTGTCTGGTCTGCTGGTATGTTGCAGATTTACTGTTACAGCAGTTGTATGGTGACATTGATGTGTTTGGGGTGGGGGATGACCAGCCTATGTTCTGGTGGCACAGACTGTGATGTGACTGTCCTGTGACTCCATTGTTTGGTATCTCCCTGGAATAATGTTGTGGAGTTTCCAGTCATGTGGCCTAGTGGATATTATGGAACACATACTAGGGAACAGAGTACCTGTTGTCCCAAGTAATTGTTAGATCTGTACAAGTAGCCCAGTGGCCCACTATAGATCTTTGCAAGTAGCCCAGTAGCACACTCTCTATAGCCCACTATATTCCCTTGCATATACGTGGCAGGTCCATACATATGCTACCATATTGTAGTATACCTTACAAGTGGTGTATAGGAGACTGACTTACCATGCAAATGCAGCAGTTGACAGACTTGTAGTTCAGGGCTAACTTTGTCTGATGCATGCAGTCCACAACCAATACATGGTGATGTACAGGCTGTATGGTCTGGCTGGCATCATCTTTACTAATATGTTTGCAAGTTAGAGTAAGGTGTCAGTCCCTAGGCCCTAGGTTGTCAGTGCATGTGCTATGCATTGTCTCTTGGTTAAGGCTAGGGCATATTGGGCATGCCTACATCTGCCTACAGGGACAGCCTAAGGGGGTTTGCCCTCCAACCCCTGTGGGTGCCACTGTGGTGACTTAGGCACTGGTGCGGGGCTGCGTATCCCTTCCTTTTGCTGATCCTGCTGCAGCTGTTTCCGCAGGGTCATATTATGTAGCATGGCACATACTGTGAACATCTGTGCATATGTGGCTGGAGAGTACTGCAGGGGTCCACCAGATATATTGAGGCATCACAACCATGACTTCAATATCCCAAACACACACTCTATGATGTTCCTAGTTTGTTCATGTGCCTCATTATGGCATTCTTCAGTGGGTGTGTGTACATTTCTGATGGGTGTCATCATCCATGTTTCCAGTGCATAGCCAGCATCCCCAAGTAAATGGCCATGTGGGATGTCCCCCCAACAAACATCTGGTACATCTGTGATGCATGCCAGATATGGGAGTCATGATAACTGCCAGGGCTGCCAGCACACACATTCATGATAATGTCCTGGGTATTGTACATTACCTGGCAGTTGATGGAATGGTATCCCTTGCAGTTGATATAGATTCTACCCTCTTTACTGGGTGGTGTCTTGATGTGTATGTGAGTGAAATCTATGGCACCCAGTACCTCAGGGTAGTGTGCTACATGGTAGAAGAGTCACATACTGCTGTCCCTCTCCTCAGGGTTGTGGGGAAAATGAATGTGCTCACTGGCATGTGATAGCATGGCATCCAGGAGCTAGTGGAGTACCCTGGAATCAGATGCCTGTGAGATCTCCATGTCCCCAGCTGGTCTTTGGAAAATACCTGTAGCTAGTATTCTAACTGCTGCACACACCTTTGTTTCCACTGGGATGGGTTCCCCTTTGTTGGCTCTGGGTCTGAGTTGAGGTTGGCAGAGCTCAATGAGTTGTTGTAGTATGTCCCTGTCCATCCTGTAGGGCTCTACAATCTCCATCTTATTTAGCCCCTGGAAGGTTACCCTGGGCCTGAACAGTATTCTCCTTCTTAGTCTAGGCCTATGGTCAGCAGCAGTAGCAGCAGCATTGACCTCAGCATCTAGCACATAAAAATGTAGCAGACCTGCAGCAGCACCTAGCATTTTTTCAGTCAAAAGTCCCAAGTCTGTACTCCAATGGTGCAGAGTAGGGGGAAAATCAGATTATAGGGTGTATGCAACCTTTAAAGTGCTCTTCTGTAGGTGTAGCCTGTGTGGTTGGCTACCTATGATACATTCCACTTGCCAAGTACATCATCAAGGTTTTTAATGGCCCTAGTTTAAGTGAAACAGGGTTTATCATTAATTAATATATCATTGGCTTTGTCAGCCAGTTTTTTTTTGGCAGCCTTCCTTGCTGAGCACTGTGGCGCACTGCACAAACCTGTGCTGCAAAGATAAACAAAACTTAGCAGTCAGTAGTAGACACACCCCATGGAAGGTCATGCTCAGAAGGGTGGTGCGCCATGCAAACACATGGAAACACAATAAAACATGCACCTTATAGGTAAACACAGCTTAGCAGTCAGTGTACATGCCCCCCCGATCAGCTCAGTGGCATGCAAACAGGTGCCGCTGGGCTCCATTCAGCTTAAAAGTTTGCGGACATGCCCCCTTTTTATGTCAGCTATCTCCTCTGTGGACACCAACATGGTTCTGTGCCTACATGGATGGGCTCTGTGGACATAGATACCCATTTATGCTATTCAGTAACCCCAGCTCATTTGCATACAGATCCATGCCCGGTACCTGGAAACTACATGGTTTCAGGCTCTGGCTCATTAGCAACCACAGTAGTCTAATGTTGTACATACCCCACACAGAGTCCTATAATGCATTACTGTTACATACTCACAAATTCTGGTTTTTACAATATTTTTATTTTTTTTCCATAATGGCATGTCTGCACACTGTGGCGCACCATTCAAAAATATCACAGGTATTAAAAAAATAAAATTATTTTCCATATAGTTTTGGACACATAGTGGTTAGTTTTGCACAAATCTGTGTCCTCTATGCAATTTCTACCACTGTCAATACACTTTACAACCCCTGGTGTCATTTTTACATCCTGTACATGGAATTTTTCTATGTATATTATGGACACCAACATGGGGTCTGCATGTCTGCCTATCTGCTTGCTGGATTGCTCTACCTGCCTCATTTGCATGCATTTTACCTGCTTATGAGGTGATTTGCATGCCACAGGCACTTCCGTGTTCACATGCTCATGCACGCCCCTCAGCTCCATTTACTGGCTCGCACATCTGCTTACTTCCATGTAAGCACCATGCCACTATACTTACATGGCAAATACGTCTATGTAGACTTTATTGAATTCCCCCCAGGGTTTACATGAAAGTACAATGTACTGTACAGTTCCATTAACGCATGCAAGGTTAGGAGCTATGGGAGAAGATTTTATGCACGCAATAATGTCTGACAGTGTGTGTGTTATTGTGTAAATAACACCTGCACAGAGGTGTTCTGAGGCCTGACACCACAGGCATTGGACCTCTATACCCATGGAAGGGAGTTATTTACACAATAACATGCATACACACTGCAGGGCATTGTTGTGCTATGGACTATTTGTTAAATTGTTTTGTATTTGTTTGATTTGTTTTAATTACTATATATATATATATATATATATATATATATATGGGTCCTAGTTGTTACATCGAAAGTATGGTTCTTCTAACCGTACTTTTGTGGACCCACTTTAGCGAAAGTGCATTTTATCGAAAATGTACTTTCGCTAAAGAAAATCAAAAAAAAAAAACATGCAGTTTGCATGTAAAGTTAGTTGTACATCAACGTGTAGTGTTGATGTACAACTAAGCAAACTCTTGTTGAGATCGTGGTACGGTGGGGATAAGGGAATATTCCCTTTTCTCCACTGGAGTGCTATCTCAGAGTGAGAATATTAAAGTAGGGGGGTGTGCAGGGGGGGCTTCACCCTCTGCATAATCATGTTTAGTGTGTTTTTTTTATTTATTTTTTATTTTTATTTTTCAGCGAAAGTGCATTTTCGATATAATGCACTTTCGCTGAAGTGAGTTATCGGAAGTATGGTTCGATGAACCGTACTTTCGATGTAACAAAGTAGAGCCATATATATATATATATATATATATATATATATATATATATATATATATATATATGTATTTTAAATAATTTTGATGTGAAATAGTCCGTCTCCCTACTGTTTCAAACTTGTTCTATTATATGCTGGCAAATCATTGGGAGTTGAAGTCACTAAATAATGAATTACATTTGAGTTTCAGACTTTATCATAGCTCTCAACTAATTAGGGACAAATCTCAACAGAATCAGGGACAAATCCAGAAGTAATCAGGAACCCTTTTAAAATATTAATACTATTAACTTGAATCATTGACAGAATAAGAGAATGTGAATTAATATACATTTTCTGAAGTAAAAAGAACTGTATTTATTGTCATTGTTTATTAAGTGTAATTCACCACCTTTTCTCCAAAAGTCCCCAGTTTTAGGAGAGATCATGGGAAGCAGAGCTAAAATCTGAGTCAAAATCAGGGACAGGTAAGAGATAGGGACTTCATAGCCATCAGAGAATACACATTAACATAAATCATGTTGTTATAACAACTTTCTAATTTTATAAGAGCAACATTTAAAATCTGTCCCTATCATACCTCTCAACCTCTTAGCACAAGAAATCTGTACAAAACCTGATTAAATGGGGGGGGGGGCAGATTTTAAATGTTGCTCTTATAAACTTCAAATTTTGCTGGAAGAATAGGATTTGTTTTAGCATGCATTTTTCTGAAGGATATGAATTTAAATTCAAATATATGTCATTATTTTGTGACTTCAGTCCTCATATCACTCCAGCAATTTGCCACAAAACACAGATTTTATGAGGAACAGACCAAAAATGTGTGACAAAAATCTGGGCATTCTGCGAAAATCTGGTCAGTTGAAAGGTATGGTCCCTATTTTTAAACCTTTGTTTCCACATTGATTTAGCCTTTATCTGGATTTCTTGAGCTAAGAGGGTGAGAACTTTTAAAAGTGTTGCAACCACTGATTGATCAATCTGTCTCTCTCTCTCTCTCTTATTCATTCACTCACACACACATCCACTTTCATGCATGTAAGGACCAATACAGACACACATAGGATCATAGGATCATAGGAGGTTACTAGGTTATAGGCCCAGGGCCCTTACAAACCTAACCAAGTTCACAAGAGTATCTGGTTCAACCAAGCACTAAAATCAGCACCCAATTGCCCCTGACCAAGAGGGACACAGATGGAACCCCCCCAAATGCAATTTCCGGTTACCCATCAAATCATCTAAATTGCTCTTAAATAGGGCCAATGAGGGGTTTTGTTTAACATGAATAAGAAGCTTGTTCCAAAGGTGAAGGAACCTCTGTGAGACAAATCTGTCTCTCCAGCAAGTTCTGTTGATGTCACATACCAGGTTAAGGTCTTCTGAGCAAGTGACCCATGTGCCATTTGACTTGTGAATGTACAGCATTTCCATTAAAGCTGGGTCAGAGATTGCTCTATATGCAAGGCACAGGTCGCCTCTAAGCAGTCTGTATGACACAGAGTAAAGTGACAATGATTTCAGTCTGTCCGTATAAGACAGATCTTGAAGACCCTGAATTTTCTTTGTAAGGAACCTTGTGGTATCTCCATTTGCTGCAGGTGTTTGGAAAGGAACATACCAAAGGGAGCGTTGTACTCTATTATTGGCCTGATGAGGGAAGAGTACAGGAGGGGGTCATAACCTCTTTTTTTCTGGAGGCAAAGGCCTTACTTATTAGATGAGCAAAATAAAATCCCCTTCTTACCACTGTAGAGACATGGTGATTGAAGTTAAGGTTGCTGTTAACCTGTGTGCTCAGATCTCTCACCACTGACTGTGTGTTTAGGGTATCGCTATTGATGTGGTAGTTTGCAGAAACATCACCCTTGTTAATGGGAATAATAATGCATTTTTTTGTATTATGTTTAAGACCATGACTTTGGCATCAGTCATTAGTCTGTGTAAGACCTTCTTTTAGGATGTTAACATTGCTAGGGATTTCAATGATCGCTTTGGTTCTTTTCTTTGCAGTTCTAACTTGGATATTTGTCTTTGCAGGCTGAAAAACTCTTCCACCTTAATGGAAAACAAAACTTATAGAAAATATGGATATAGATACAAGAAAAATTATGGCATAGGGGCAATTCATTTACTATACTACTTATGGTAAATATGGCTTCAGATTTCTGTGCTTTAATATGCCATCTCAAAGTACAAGCAACAAACAAGTGAAGCCTCATAAGTTTTTGTAAATTAAGTAGCAAGAGTGCCTTTTGATACTTTTGGAAAAGTTAAACCAAATAAAATCAATACGCATATTAAATTTATTTACTGGCAACTCACGGACAGCAGACAAAGATGAAAAATAGTCAAAATGTAGTATATTCCTATGCCTAATGGCACAACTCATACTGTAGATAACAGCAAGAAAAGCATTAGCACTCTTCAAGAAAAATCTTGATGAGTGGATGGGAAATAGGAAATACACCCCGGGGATCACTTCTGTGTCTCTGCTTGACAGTGGCACAGGAAAATAACTTTCTTGGGTGGTGTAACCAGGGAACCTGGTTGGCTAGGCTTACGTAGGCCCTTGGGCCGATAGCCTAGTACCTACCTATGAACCTATGAAAAGTCTGTCTTGATCTTAAGCAGTAAGTGTAAGTTAGGATTCATATTCACAGGTTTAGCCAATAAAGCAATTTAGTTTTAAAACATTAATTTGTTTACATACAAGTGAAGCAGTCTTTTTAAAGTATTTTAAGCCACAATCCAGGCCACAAGGACAATGGTATATACATATATATATATCTATCTATCTATCTATATATATATATATATATATATATATATATATATATATGTGTGTGTGTGTGTGTGTGTGTGTGTGTGTGTATATATATATATATATATATATATATATATGTATAAATAAATATATGTATATATATATATATATATATATATATATATATATATATATATATATATATATATATATATATATATATATATATATACACACAAATTAATTCAACCAATAACCCACACCTCAACATGTTACTAACGAAATCAATGGACCTTATAAGATAGACAAAAGGGTATGAAAGGGATTTGCCCTGGGATTCATGAACACCCCATGCAAGAATAAGCTACTCTTGCATGAAGTGTTCTGTGTCCGTGTAGAGCAGCAGCACACCTTGCATATTCATGAAGGCATGCTGATGTACTCTCTACATGGACATAATCCATGTACGAGTCCAGGGGGCATGTCCGAGCAGTGCACTGACACTTAACACACCCCCTGCACTCAGAAAATGCCATACCGCACTTTCTAATCCATACTGGCATAATATTAGAGCTTATCTCTAATATTATGCCAGCATTCAGTGTCCATGGACACTGACATGTAAAAAATAACATTGTCAGTGTCTGCTGACATTGAAAAAGAAAATGGCAAGAAGAAACAATACAGGGGGTGTGTCATAGCTTCTGAGACACACGCCCTGTATTGCTAAAGTCGTATGGCACTTTTGCATGCTGCAGAAGCAGGAAATGTGTGCAAATGCACACACATACCCCTCAACTGTACAGATATTTGCAGAATGCCAGATGTTAGTCTCATAAGTGTGTTCCACTCCACATATGAGATGGTTGGCTGGCAAAATAGTGGAAAATCATTAAAGAGTGAAATCAGACAATAATGACAGACAATGCATTTTCAGATATTGTACCCTTCAGAAAAGTCATGGCAATGCAAAGCATGTTATCCTATCAACTTTCTAAGTTGTCCAGAGAAATATTTAAAATCTGTCCCCATTCCGCCCCCCCCCCCCCATTATGTCAGGCTTTGTCCAGATGTCCTGCCCTAACAGGCAGAAAGCAATGTGCATACCCCCAAAGTAAAATAAAAATAAAATGCAAAGTTAAATATTTTTTTTCTGTTCCCAATAAAGCTTAAGCGTAGCTGAACGGGTGTGTGCATCACAAATCTATGCATAGCAGAGTTTAAACATCTAAAGGAGTTAAATAGAAACATACAGTCAAAGCAGTGAAAGTGGAATAGCATACTGGTTAAAGAGTTTGCTTAACATGCAGTTGCTCATGGTTTGAGCCCCAAAGCAGTCTGTTAATTTTCATATGTGAAACATGGCTAAAATATATTTTTTTATAAATAGGTATTGAATATTACACATTTGTTGACCAGGGTAGTGCAGCAGGTCCAAATATAAGGTGTCAGTGTAGTACAGATGTGAAACCCTCACACAAACACAAGTGTCCCAGACAGTATAGCCACAAATGAATGTAATGTAATGAACGTACATAAAATGAGAATAATAATAATAATAATAATGATAATAATAATCATAATAAGTAATAATACTAATGATAGTCCATAAAATAACAGCTGAGCAATGCTAAACTAAGCTCAGCTGTGCTTAGCTGGAGTAAGCATTGCTGAAATATTTATGCTTTGCAAGAATTAGCATAGCTAACAGGATCTGCACACTGGTAAGCAGGGCTTAGCATCTACCCCTTTAAGCAATGCTTACCTAGCTTAGCTCAGCATATTCAGCACTGTCCAATCATAGCAAAGGGCAGGAAATCATCCCTATTTAAACCTCACAGGTGGGAATACAGCTCATAACAAGTTGTAGCTCCCCACTGTAGGCACTATGGCTGGTGTCAGTGAAGGTGTGTGCTTTTGGGTGCAGCGCTGGGGCATTCAGGAGTCCAGGGTCATGGTCGTACTCCTTGTAGAAAACCATGACATGAGACTGCTGTAGGACCAGTACCAGGGCTCCCAATACAAAGCGGAGGCCTGGGAACATCTTGCCCGCAATCTTACCAGTGCCACTGTCATCCCTCGGACTGGTGAGCAGGTCCAGCACCACTTTGCTGACTTGAAGCAGAGGAAGAGGAAGCTCTTGGACCAGTGGATCCAAGATGCCTGAGTGGGGAATGCTCCAGGCATGTGTAAGTACAGTCACAGTAACTGTTTTTCAAAGTTCAGCCTGTGTATGTGATGGATAGGTATGCATAAATGTTTTTCTTATCACTTATACAGTGGCAGATGAGAGGGCTGACAACTTGGATGCCCATGCCAGCAGGCTGCTAAGGCTGTGTTGCGAGGCTGATGAGTAACAATCTAGCTTGTAGTATTCAGAGCAAATAAATAAAAATAAGTATTATGTCACCTTGCAGTATTTAAAAATGGATATGGTTTGTACTGCATAAACAAGCCCATAGGAAAGTAATACTGAAATACAGGTTATATATCAATAAAATTGTAAGTACTTGTCAATAAAAGTCAAAACCCCAGACTGGTTGTATTTACTTTGGTATTGTATGAAATGAAATGTGTACAGTTTATGCATAGCAACTATAGCTCTGAAAGCATTAAACAATCAAGGCTCATCTGACAAAGATTGTGGAGTTATAAAACAGGAGATTAACTATATGAAATATTGCATGCACCAAGATCTGATATCTGAATAGTAATGTTGTGTTAACCAGTGTTTTCTACACTGTGCTATACAAGACATATGTGCTATGCATGAATGTCAGAATTACAACTTCAGAGTGTACAACCAAGAGAGTATTAGACAGAAAACAGTCAAACAAGAGACAGCAGTTTCTCAATTGCTCATTCTGATGAAACACATACTTGTTGTATCTTTTGCACAAACAGGCACGTTTTGAATCCCGGGAGTGGTAGTAAGCTCTATGCATAATTTCACGCAGGGTTTTGTGAATATGTGTAGAAATAGTCAGGTAGTGTTAACAGAAATTTCCTCTACAGGTCTGCCAGGTCAGAAAAGGTATAAAGTAGCTATAAGAAGGCTGTATTTATACTGTGTCCAACACCCACTGTCCAACCGCAAGGCTGCAAATGACAGCAAGATAAGTACACACACCAAGTAGTCTCGACCAAGAAATGTTCCTCAAGTGTCATGGAGTCACAGCTAGTGGTCACTGCTGCCAACAACCAGGATGACTGATAGAAATCAAGGCAGAGTTTGGCAGTAGCACACATACACACACACACACACACACACACACACACACACACACACACACACACACACACACACACACACACACACACACACACACACACACACAGTATGAGTGCACATATGTAACCCTGACTATGTGAATATGGATAAAAACAGTCATGTAGTGTTAACAGAAATTTCCTTCACAGGTCTGCCAGATAAGAAAAGGTATAAAGTAGCTATGAGAAGGTTGTAATTATACACTGTGTACAAATAAATCACTGCCCAACCCAAGGCCATAGGTTGTTGTAAAGTGAGGTAATACTTATATAGTAATAATTAGAGCAATGATCCTTAAAGTTGTAAGCACTTCAAGCATATACAGTTGTTAATTGCCATATCTCTCTCTCCCCCACCTTATCTGCACCAATAATCTAAACACATAAATCAGTGGGTATGTTTCTCACCAAACCTACTGTTGGGATGTGTCCTATTGTTTTACAAATATTGAAATGTTTTTCTATTAATGTTCCCTGTTCAAATACTATCATTGGTGGCCTGTTGCTATCAATGTAACCTGCATGCCGTTATAATGCCCACTGTGCTGCCATATATGCATGTGTTCTGTTTGCTATGTAACTGTTCCAAATCTGTTGTTTTAGGTTAATGGGAATACCTATGCATGCTGTTATAACTAATCCTGGAATGTATTTTTTCATGGCTAACCAACATATGTTGTAAAAGTGTAACATCATACCACATCTGGGAAGGCCAATCCCAGTGGATCCACCTGTCCCGCCTCAACTGGCCATGGCACTGGGCCCCGGTACATCTGGAACCAACACCAGGACCTTCTCATCTGCTGGCCCTGCACCACCTTCAGGTGGAGCCACCTCAGGGGATGGGGGTCACCCACCCCCAGGGTGAGGGCATGACAGGATCCTGTCACCCAAAGCCAGGTCCAGGAATTGGTGCATAACAAGCTTTGAAAGGAGTTCAGAGATCTGCTACACCAGCTTGATGGCTGAGTGGCACATCTAGAGGGTCAGCCTGCCCCTCCTGCTCAGCCCCCAGTATAGCCACCTTCAGGGCCATGAAGGTGCAATGGTGACTGCCCATGGGTGGGGACCTCAGTCCCACTGTATCGATTTGGGGGCTCGTGAGCACCTGATTCCCAACCACCCCTCCTCATCCAAGGTGTTTACCCCCCACATGTGTCATATACCGCCCCTGTCTGCTGTCTTGTCTGTCTTGTCTGTCTTCCTACCCAACCTACCTCCCCAAATATACCTACTATCCTTCCCCAACATCCCACTCTCACCTTAAAAAAAAGGGCAATCTGTTCCCACAAAATAATGTTGCCCCATACATAGCTGTCCATTTCACACACATGTCTACTGGACACATAATCTGGTATAATGGGCTTCATACCAAATTACTGTTGTCCTCACCCTTCTCTCAGGGGTTTGAGTGTCCAAATTTATGTCCAATTTCTGTATATATGCACAGCTATTTCTGTAGAAGAAATGTACAGCTATGGACCTTCTCTACACCCATCCTGCACATCCCTAGCTATCTTTCATAATGTTTTCCCCTCTGTGTGCCCCCTTTTTACCACTTTCTTCTCACCCCTTTTTTTCTTTTCTTTTAAAGAAATTAGCATGGGGTAAGCAGGAGTAAGTGTATTTATGTGATGCTAAGTGAAGCTAATTCATATTAAGCACTTCTAGGGCTAACTGTGTAAGCATAGCTCACCATCAGTTAGCATCACTTAGCTCCAAGCAAACCCTCGCAAACCCGCTTACAACTGCTTAAAAGAGTCTTAATCACTCTGCATCCAACAGCCCTTGTTCTGCTCAGCAACAAACTAATTAGCCACTGGAAGACTTGAACCCAGGACCCTGCATACCATGCCACAGCAATCTACCACTAAGCCATCTGAGCTGTATCAATGTGTGATGTTTATCAAACATATCATTCAGTAGAGTCATTCAACAGTAGGGAAAAGTTGCTGTAGAATTAGTCAAGTTTTGTGTGTGTGTATATATATATATATATATATATATATATATATATATATATATATATATACACACACACACACACAGGCACACACACACACATATATATGCAAATGTATATGGAGATGCATATACATATAGACAAATAAATACATAATATATGTAGAGATATACATATGAAATATATACGTATAGATATACATGTATAGATAGAAAAGTACTTCAATACATGCAGATATATCTATGTACATAAAAAAAATATATATATATATATATATATATATATATATATATATATATATATATATAAAATACATATACATATATATAAATATATCCATATATATAGACATATCCACATATATACATGTTTACATATATATGTCTTGGAGTTGCACATCAGATCCATACCCTAAACCTCTTACTGTAACAAATCTGTCCAAAGGATGTCAAAATGGGGGTCAAGGGGCCCAAAATAGTGACATATTTGAAATATTGCACTTATCCCTCTGTCTCCAGCAGCAAATGTTCTGCCTTGCAACAAAAGTATCAGTCTTGCCAACTCTTGAACTCAGGGACCTGAACACCATAGTCAGAGCCATGCACCACTACACCATGTGAGCTGTACAAAATATCGATGCTTTTCCAAACATATCAGTCAGTAGAGTCATTCAACAGTAGGGGAAAGATTCAGTAGAATTAGTCAGGTTTTCAATATATACATGTATTTATGTATGGTGATGCATATATGTGGACAAATATAGACATAAAATATATCTATAGAGATATACATGTAAGATATATGCATATACATAAACACACACACACACACACACATATATATATATATATATATATATATATAAAAAAGTATATAAATACATATATATATATATATATATATATATATATATATATATATATATATATAAGTATACATAAATATATCAAAATATATAACAGCTACAGACAAATGCAATCTGAGGGTCATGCTGCTCAACATTGGAAGTCTAAATCTCAAAAGGCACTCACTTGAAGCACTCCTTATTCACAAAGGATGCACACACGTCCACACTGGTAGCCCAACATAATGCATCACAGATACTGCAGGTGTAGCTAACTTAGGGTAAGACAGCAATTCAGGTTGTAGCCTGCTATAGATCCCCAACCATGTCTCAAGAGTCAAACCCCACATTCTTAAGTGCCCTGGAAAATATTACTGTCCAGCCTAACACTATCATGCTGGTTGACCTCAACTATCCCTCCACTAACTGTGAAAGCTATCCATGTATCAATGCACATGCCCAATGTTTCCTGGAATGCATCCATTCCAATGGCCTGGACCAGCTCATTTTTACACCCACTACAGGTAGCAACATCATTGACCTAGTCAGTACTAACATGGGCGACTGTTGCTGTACACCAATAGTCAACTCCGCCATGGTTAGATCTGACCACAATGTCATCACCTTAGAAATCCACATCCCTCCCAACCCCCTGCAAAAGTAGCCACCATGAAAACCTTTCTAAAGCCAACTTTGGCCTCCAAAGGTCAGAGGTGGCTAACTTCATGGCACCCTTACAAATGGAGGCTAGCTGCATGACGTCCAAACACACACCAATGCAGTATGAACACGTACACAAATGCATGGATTCCACCATACCCAATAGAAACAAAACACTCCCCTCTAGAAAAGGAAAGCGAATGTGGTGGTCTTGTGCCCAAACAACTGTACACCAGAAGGAGGAAATTGATATGGAATAAGGTGAAGTCCCAAGACTGGAAAAAAAACCCTTATCAGCCTCAACAAAAAGATGAGATTCCTCATTAAATACTCTGAAGGTAGCTGTGAAAACAGAATTGCAGCACACAGTAAAGACAACCACAAGGCCTCCTATACTTATGTAAAGAATCTCCACGGCAATACCATCATGTGCCCCTAGCTACTGCACAATGTTAACGCCTATACTGAAGCAACAGATATTGCCAATATACTGGCACACCGATTCAATGGCAACTTTACTCCTCTCCCCACCCCTAAAGGACCAATCACAATACCAGTACACTGCCAGGCACCCAGTAGTACTGCTGCTTTGGTTAACACACCACTGTCCAAGGCCAAGAATACAGCTTCTATTGGACCTGGCAATATCCCTGGCTGTCTTCTGCATGAATTACAGAGTGAACTAGCACCTCACTTGTGTGCTCTGTTCAATCACAGCCTCACCTTAGGCTTTGTTCCTAATCACTGCTGCACTGCTACAGTTATCCCTTTCCACACAGGAGGAGTGGCTGCAGACCCTGAGAAGTATTGCCCCGTTAGCCTGACAGGGCTGTCATGCAGAGCTATGGAATGCATCATCATAGACCTAAGAAACAGGGATATGGGAATCTGCAGACACAGGATCCCACACAATTTGCTTTTGTGAATGGTAGTTTATGCCTGTTCAATCAACCTGGTCAACTTCCTTGAGTCAGTCACCAGAGCTGTGGATGAAAGCAAGGTGGTTCATACAGCCTACCTTAATCTGGCCAAGCCCATTGATAACATTCTCCACTCAGGGATCATGGATAAACTCATTAAGCTACACATCAACCCCTATAACAGTAGGTGGGTTGCAAACTGTGTCACAGATAGAACCCATAGTGCGAAAGCAGCTGATCCCTAGTCAGACTGGCAACCAGTCATGTGTGGAGTTCCATAGGGTTCGGTCCTGGGACCTCTCCTGTTTGGTATCAACTTCTCTGAAGTCCATGCCAACATGAAGGGATTCTGGCTGACAATGTTTGCAGATGATTGCAAGCTGGGAGCTATTAACTCCTATAAACCTTAAAAAGGGCACAGTATACTCAAATCAAGGGGTGGCGTAAGCCATACAGAATTGGGCTAGGCTTATAATTGCCTCAGGGCAGATAGCCTAGTATGAACCTATGAACCTATGAACCTAAGTGATGTTGACATCTACAGAAAGGCCTCACTGAGACCAATGACTCGTGTCAGAGCCATGGCCTTAAGCTCAATGTCAGTGAATGTGTTGTCATTCCCCTTTTGGGATGTCAGGTACTACAGGGATGTTACAGCACAAAGAATCAGACACCAGTCTGAAAGTGCATACCCACAACCAATTCCAACACAGTCACAGTCACATACCGGCAGGTCAGGCGAACAGTAGAGTATACGGACTGTGTGAAGAAATACATAATAGTTTTCCAGTCACACACTACCCCCACATATAGTGGTCCAATTCTCAGTGTAGTCTGAATCCTGACAGTGGTACAGGGACAAGTCTCAGTCTGCTGCTACAAAGGCACACAGCCAATAGACCAGCAGACACTAGAGCAGCATGCACAGTCAGATAAAAAAGGAGCTACAACACTTACATCTACCCCCCTTCATACACAGCCAAATAACATGTACACATTACATGTGTACACAATCCCAACAGTCTGTCAACAATGGCCAGACATGCACAGACCTCTCAAATGTACAGTTCACCTCAGAATGTACAGGCTCAGGACTGAAATCTATGGCCTTTTCCCTGTAACATGTCTGTGGGTCTACTACATCACTGTGATGGTAGGAAGAATGCAGGCAATAAATAATGCTATTAAATATGTCTCAGCCTCATAGTGCATGACATCTGGACAAAGCCTGAAATCATTTGGGGACAGAGGCACAAACACAGGCATAGATTGGACATCTTGGTGTCAGAAATTTAGACAGTTGCTGATGGTACTGGATTTGTTGTAACATATCTTTTATGAGGAATATGAAAGCAGCAATACCAATGGAGTTTAGTATTTACTGAATGCATTCCCCAGAGGCCCTGACTGATTTTCCAAGGACAACAACTATCTGGGGAACAGATAAAACATAATAGGCAAACATGTGGCCAGTCTGTGGACAGCATGCCAGTGGAGAGGTACGTCAGAGACATATCACTGTCAGACCTGAAGTCACTCACTAAATGCATGTCCACACAAACCCTGTCAACCTATCAACCCACCATGTGTATAACAGCACTGATGATGACATAGAATCTGTTCACAAGTCTGGAGATATGCCCCCCATGTTGTTCTGCTGTCTCCAGATGTCCTGTCCTGTGAAGTCTTCCCACCTATTGTCTGTGAATCTGTAGTCCACCACCTCTGTAATGTCCCTCACACAGACAAGTAATATGGCCAAGACCCACATGAAGGATGTCCCATTTGTTGGAGCTAGCAGTAGTGCCCAGGCCCACAGCACAAAACTATGTGGGAACCTACAAAGTTGTTTGGCCTTAGCAATACCTGACATCTGCACATCTGCACATCTGCATGGAGGAGAGACAGGAAGTCGACAACAAACATGTTATGCATTAGGATGAATGTTCTGAAGAATAGAAGTCTGAAAGTGAAATGTATGCCATTACTACATAACAACAGTCCTCAATGACATGGGCAAAAAGCATAGTACTCTACAGTTTATATAATAATATCGTATTAATATCCAATAGGAGATACATAAAAATACAGCTAAAGCACCAAGAAACAAGATAGCATAGTACTCATAGTCCCAGATCTGCATGCAGAGGTGCATGGTTGGAGTACTACAATAGGCAATCTAATTTTACTTGGAAAAGCAATGTCAACAGTACTAATTTCATAATACAATATGTGTGGAATCATATTTGTCAAACAGTGTACTGCAGCTGGTGTAACATACAAGTGTGAATGCATATAACATGTGATACTACCCATGTATAAGAAATAAATAAAACAACATGTGATACTACCCGTGTATACCCAAGTGTTCTGTACAGTATAATCACACCCCTTGCTACTATAATGAGAGCACATAAAAGCATGTTATGTACAGGACATTATATAAACTTATTACTTGATGTCATTACTCTGCTATTTTATGAGACTGGAATGTGAGCAATGGTTATCGGGGTAGAGCTATGCTTAGCAGGTTTACACATTGCTTAAATGTGAATGATAACCAGTAGTTATCTCTGCTAAGCAGAGTTGCGCACTGGTAAGCGTTGGTAAGAGAAGCCTACACAGTTTAAGCGCCTATCAGTTTAACATGTTTTAGCGCAGCTTAGCACCGCACAAACCCACTTACAACTGCTTAAAAGTGCCTTAATCACTCTGTATCCAGCAGCCCAGCAACAAAATAATCAGTGGTGCTCAGTCTTGAGCCCAGGACGCTATATACCATAGTCACAGCAATTTACCACTAGGCCATCTTAGCTGTGAGATGTCAGTATGTTTTTGCAACATATCATGCAGTACATTCAGTTTACAATAGGAAAGACACACTGTGCAATGAGGAATGACTGTTATCTACAAATACATACATGAAAAAATATTTACATATATAGAGGAATAGATAGACGTGTGGAGATACATATATATGTATAACAATATATAGATATATTACTAAGAAACACTGACATATATATATATATATATATATATATATATATATATATATATATATATATATGTGTGTGTGTACAAAAATGATTTATATATATATATATATATATACACACACACACACACACACACACACACACACACACACACACACACACACACACACATTCAGTTTACAATAGGAAAGACACACTGTGCAATGAGGAATGACTGTTATCTACAAATACATACATGAAAAAATATTTACATATATAGAGGATAGATAGGCGTGGAGATACATATATATGTATAACAATATATAGATATATTACTAAGAAACACTATATATATATATATATATATATATATATATACATATATATATATATATATATATATGTGTGAGTGTGTGTACAAAATGATTTATATATATATATATATATATACACACACACACACACACACACACACACACACACACACACACACACACACACACACACACACACACACACATCTCTAAATGCTCATCCAAACATATGCTGCTGATAGACCACCCACAACTGGGGCAGCATGCACAGCTGGATAAAAAAGGACCCATGACACTCACATCTGCCCCCAGTCCAAATAATAAGTGAACAGTACTCTGATAGGCCATGCACAATGGCCAGACATATACAGTGACCTCTTAGCAAAACAGCTAAAATGAGTGAAGATAGTAAACAAAAATACAAACAGCCAGTAATTCACACAAGTTCATTTTACTCTGATGTCTTTGCCAAAGGCTTCAAGGAGTAACACATTACAAGAAATACTTTCCTTAATTAGAAGACACAATTAACACTTAAGTACATTTAAATACACAACCTCCAATTACAATCCTCATTCAACCCCCTAGAGGATAAAGTATTGCATTTAAAATATATATTGATTCTGTACATAACAATTTTTCTTTTATGACTGTTTGACCAAACTGAAAAACAGAGTTTTTCAAAAGCAGTACCTTGTAACCTACTACACTTAATTGCATGTATATACACAGCCTCCAATTACACAACTCATTTAACCCCCTAGGGGATACTGTATCACATTTAAGAATTTAAACTGATTCTGTACATAACAAATGTTCTTTCATGACTACTACTCCCATGGTGAGAATTATTAAAATGTACAGCCATAGAACTGTATTCTTTCTCATCAGTAATATGTCTCACATGTTCTAACAGCCTAGTTTTAAAACACTTGTTACTCTCCACCACATAAAATATGTTACAAGGGCATCTAAGAACATTGTTCATACACTAATATCTTGAATGTACAGAGTTCCACATGTTGTCTATCCTTTCCCATCAGCAGGAATGACAGAACAAAATAATGGTAGACCCTGACTATCAACCTCCTACTGTATGGCATCTGTACAAAGCCTGACAGAGGCCAAAAACATGGCCATGCTTAAAATATTGCTGTTATACACTGAGAAGTTTTCTGGTGTTACAGGTTTTGTTTTACATATAATTTCTGTGGGCTATTAAGTCTGAAACACAAATGGATGTTAGCATTTATTGATTGCAATCACCAGAGTATGCTACTGATTTGCCAAGGACAACACATGTCTGGGGAACACACCAAACATAACAGGCAAACCTCTGGCTATTATGTGGATAGCCCTACAGTTGAGAGCTATGCAGACACATAACTTTGTCAGACTGAAACCCATGCAGAAGTAGCATGTTCAGACAAACCCTGTTAAACAAGCATTATTCAAAACATATAACAGCAATCTGAGAACCAGAACAAAACTAAATCATATTAATGGAACCAACAAGCAACAGTCCACACCAGCTACAATTCAAAGGATTTATTAAGCGCTTTCGTCAGCTCAATCACCTGACTTCTTCAGAATAATTGCATGACAAAAACAAAGCCATATTTATATAAAAATAAAATCACATGACCTTATACAAGCTTTTAGCTGTTACATCAATTAATATCAATGACCCATACACATTTGTGAACATATAAATAATAAATACTTTACTAAATAAAATAACAACTGCTTATTAAAACTAACCAAAAAAGACCATAGCTTTAAATAACTACTAATACTAATGTTGTCATTGAGTCCTGGAGTGGATGTGGCATTGAGTTTGATTTGCCACCATAATTCTTTAAAATTAAGAACTTCCTCCCAAGGACCTCCCCTTAGATCCGGTGTAACTTTGTCAATAACTAAAAATCTAAATGTATGATTGGGGTACTCTACAATGTGCTTGCTTAGGGCACTATTTGCATTACCACTTCTGATGTCCCAGATGTCCTCATAAATCCTATCTTTAAAACTTCTCTTAGTTTTAATTGATGTAACAGCTAAAAGCTTGTATAAGGTCATGTGATTTTATTTTTGTATAAATATGGCTTTGTTTTTGTCATGCAATTATTCTGAAGAAGTCAGGTGATTGAGCTGATGAAAGCGCTTAATAAATCCTTTGAATTGTAGCTGACGTGGACTGTTGCTTGCTGGTTCCATTCATTTTATAGAACAGCAATACTCACATTCTGCTCCTAAGTCTTGAATCTTCACCATTTAATTGGCTTGTCTCCACAGGTCTTGTTCTAAGAGGTATTAGCTCTCACACCTCCAGGATGTCTTCCTCACAGGGAAGGGAAAGGGCCAATGCCCACATGGAGTACTCAATTATAGGAGTGTGTTGCCATGAGAGTGTGTTGCCATGACATTGGCTATTGGAATAACTACACAGCTGCTCTGCATGCAATCAGCAACTGGGGAACACCAACTGGTGCTCAGGCCATCACATGATCATGAGCATTACCTATAAAAGACAAGCTGCCATCTATTCAATCCACCTCTGTCATAGACAGTCCATCAGTGCAAAGCTGAAGTAGTGCGAGAAATAAAAAAAAGATATATCTGTGAAAATTCTAGAAAAAATAAATAGGTATGTGAAGCAAGTAAGCATGTAATTGAATGCAGTAGGTAGTCTGTAATAATGGAAAATAGGGGTTTGAAAGCATAAGTCTCAAGAGGACTTGTTATACTGATGTACTGCTGAACAGCACTGATGGCCAGAGCATGTGGCTCTGTCCCCAGTGACTAGGTCAGCTACTAGGATGTTGCACATATCCATATGCTACCTGTGCATATAACTATGATACACATTTTGTGTTGCAAATATAAGGCAACTATACAGAGCATGTGCAGAGTGAAGTACTGCTGCAGATGTGTGTGTTGAACTGCATATTATATACTGAGCTCATACCATTCAACTGTCCAGTATTCTGCACACTGACTATATGTGTGCCTCATATTTGTAGTCATTTACCCATAGAGATTTGTTATGTCTGTCAAATCCTTGCCAAATCTGTGAAGACTGACATTACAACATCCCCCTTCATTATCCTCTGGCTTTTCCCATTTGGGATTGCCACAGTGGATCATCTGTTGCCATTTCTGCCTGTCTTCTGAATCTTACTCTCTCACACCAAACACCTGCATGTCCTCTCTCACTACATCCAGGCACCTTATCTGAGGCCTTCCTCTCTTCCTCTTACCTGACAGCTACATCCTTACCATCCTTTTCCTAGTATATGCAGCACTTCTCCTCAGCACATGTCCAAGCTGATGTAATGCTGATGTAATGCTGCCTCTCCAACATTGTCTCATATCCGTCCAACATGGCCTGAGCCTGTCATATACACATTGCTAAACCTGTGCACCCATGTCACACCCAGTGCAAATCATAACATCTGTAACTCTGCCATGTGCAGCTCTCACTCCTGCCTTTTTGTCAATGCCACTGTCTCCAACCCATATAACATAGGTGGTCTCACTACCTTACATATCATGTTTACTGGTGCTCATCTGTCACATATCACTCCTGACACTCTTCTCCACCCTCTCCATCCTGCCAGTACTCTCTTCTTCACCTGTCCTCCATAGACCTCATTACTCTGAAATGTTGATCCCAAAAATGTGAACACATCCATCTTTGACAACTGTACCCCATGCATCCTCAACATTCCCCTATCCTTCCTCTCATTCACACACAGATATTCTGTCCTAGTGCTGCCGACCTTCATTCCTCTCCTCTCTAGAGGATATGTCCACCTCTACAGGGTCTTCAAAAGCTGTCCCCTACTCTCAATATAGATCACAATGTCATCTGCAAACAACATAGTCAACGGGGACTCCAGTCCCATATGAGCTTGTCTGTCAACCTGTCCATCACCATTGCAAATCAGAAAGGGCTCACAACTGATCTCTGATGTTATCCCACCTCCACCTTAAACACATCCATCAATCCCAATGCAGATCTCAATGCTGTCACACCACACTTGTACATATCCCGTACCACTCTTACATATATCTCTTTCACTCATGACTTCATCATACAATACCACAACTCCTCTCTAGGCACCCTGTCATATGCTTTCTGTAAGTCCAGAGAGACACAGAGCAACTCCTGATCTTCCCTGTATTCCACCAATAACAGTCTCAGAGCAAACATCACATTGGTGGTGCCCTTTCCATGCATGAAACCATACTGCTGACCAACACTCCTCACTTCCCTACTTAACCTAGCTTCCACTACTCTTAGCCATAACTTCATGCTGTGACTGCTCAATGTTATCCCTCTGTAGTTATCACAGCTCTGCACATCAACCTCATTTTTAACACCATACCCAAGCACTTTCTCTCCACTCCTCATGCAACCTCACACTTCCCAAGATATCAGTAAACAGTCTGGCTAACACACCACTGCCATTTCCCCTAAACAACACCATGCTTCCACAGGTCTGTAATGTGGACCAACAGGCTTGCCAGTATTCATCCTCTAAATAGCTATCCTTACATCCTCCTTGTTAAGCCATTGCACTTCCTGATTCACCATACCCACATCATCCAACCTTCTCTGTCTCATTCTCTTCATTCATCAGCCTCTCAGAGTACACTGTCCATGTGCTCAACACACTCTCCTTGCTTGTGAGTACATGTACCTCATCATCCTTTATCACCCTTATCTGGTGCACATATTTCCTAGCTCAGTGCATCTGTCCAGCCAATTGGTACAATTTCTGTCATCCCTCCTTAGTGTCCAACCTGTCATTGAACTCTTCATATGCTCATCCTCAGCCTTTGCCATGCACACCATCTCCTCATACTCCTGCCTACTTTCCTCATCTCTCTCTGACAATCCCACTCCTTCTTCCCCAACCTCTGTCTCTGTATACTGTCTAGTACTTTCTCATTCCACCAACAGGTGTCCTTGTACTGCTTCCTCCATCCACTTTCACCCCAAGCACCCATCTAGCTGTCTCCCTTACCAGCTCTGCTGTACTTAACCAGATATTTGTTAGATTGTTACTGCCACCCAGTGCCTGTCTCAACTCTTCCCTGAACTCCACCTCACAATCACCCTTTTCCAATTCACACCATTTGATCCTTGGTGCTGCCCCCACACTCCTCCTCTTCTCAATCACCAACATCATCTTACATACCAACATTCTCTGCTGCCTAAATACACTTTCCCCTGTCACCACTTTACAATCTCCAATCTCCTTCAAACTGGCCCTCCTACATTAGATATATTCCACCTGTGTGCATCTTACTCCAGTCTTGTATGTCACCCTATGCTCCTCCCTCATGTTATAGTGCATATTCACCACAGCCATGTCCATCCTTTTTGCAAACTCCACTACCAGCATCTCCACTCCTTTAAACACCATACATACCCATCAATTCCCCATCCCCTATGTCCCATTCACCAACATAACCATTGACATCTGCTGCAATGACCAGTCTGTCACCCTTGGGTACAGTCATCATCATGTCATCCAACTGACATCACATTTCTCTTTCTCATCCATCGCACAACCAACTTGCATAGTATAAGCACTAACAACAGTCATCATTGCACTATCAGCTTACAGATTCAGAAACATCACTCTATGAAACACTTATATTATCCTCCAAAAACACTCTTGGCATACTGTTTGTTCAGCAGAAGCCCTACCTCCTTCCACCTCCAGTTCACACATTGATAGCACAATTGTGACCTGCCTACCATACACCCAGACATGATCCCCTTCAATGTGGTCTCTTGCACACACACAATATATCAACCATCCTCTGGCCATCATATCAGCTAGCCTGGTCCCTATATCACTCATACTGCCAGCATTAACAATTTCTACCCTCAATACCACCCTTCCCTCTTTTCCTGCCATATGACTGTTGGATATCCTCCAGGGGATGCCTGTCAGTGCAAAGGCTACTGTGCTATTGAATGACTCAAGTATGTTACAGCAATATTGAGATACTATCACGGATTTTGTCCCATTGCACCCATGTATGCATGGTATCCTACAGATGTCCCACTGTAACAGGTTAAGAGGGATGACTACACAGCAAGAATGTGAATTTAGTGTGCCATAATGACATAAAACAGACATGTATGTGAGGTATTAGCTATGCACATGTCAATCTGCAAAATGTCAGTTAAAACAGCTATACATGTTGTGCACGTGTGTAATCTTAGTTACTCTGCACCCAAAAGAGAGACATTTCTATAGCTACTGGTTGCTGCATTGCCCTGACACAGCCATGGTTAGTACAGTAAGCATGATTATCATGACTAAATTGGAGAGATGCCCAACTGCATTATGACTTACTGGCCATGCCCACTACAAACAACTGATTGAACACATACATGGCTGTATGGACTCAGCAATACCTTACTTGTCATACCTGCCTCCACCAACATAGAGTAATCCCCTTTGCTAGACAGCAGCATTACACAAACCACAGATTTGGTCCCTATAGTGGCTGTACAGGGAAAAGTAGGGACAGGAACCAACCTGGCATCAAGTCAGCCATTGTCTGAACAAACATATAAGGCCACAGGTGGATTACTGTAAGGCCAGCTATGAGTACAAATTGGAGACATCCACCAGGGACAATCACAAGGCCATCTTCCCATATGTCTGCAATCTCAGAGGCAACATACCAACCCAACCTGTAATGGTGGCCAATCAGATCACATACACACACAACATAGCTACAGTCAACCTGATGCAGATAGGGTTAGGGCAAACATTCACCCAGCTCAGCATCACTATAGGTGGATATGTACTGCACCCACACCCCTCCCCTCATCACCAGTGAGCAGGTACATATTGCCTACTGAAAGGCAACAAATGTAAGTATCCATGGGATGTCATATCATCCCTGCCTGCATCCTATATGAACTCATTCATGTGCTCCCAGCTGCATTACACACTGTAGTCACACCAAGCCACAGCACCATCCACACACCATCCGCATGGAAGATGGCTAATGTCATTCAATTACACAGACCTGAATGAGGAATGACGGTTTATGCAAACAACTTGCCCTCACTGCGGGCAATATGACTCATCAGGATCAGGAATGCAATGCAAGTTGATACTGTGCTGATAGATTACAGGGGTATGCTGTGGTTGTGAGTGGTGGCTACTGGTATGGCTGTGAGTGTTGGCTACTGGTATTCAAGGTACATGTGCAGGTACTGGCCATACTGTTGCTAAATGTATGGGGTCCTGTGATGTGTTTCCCTGTTAGTGTTTACCGGGTGCAATGTCACATCACAGTCAGGAGACCTTTACACCAGCGGAATGCAATCTGATAATGGAAGCTATAATACAGAACCACACAATCTGTTGGGATGAAGCCAGCAACATCTGCGGGAGAGGACCATCCTGTGGGATGACCCTGTCCACAGGGAAAATTAGGTGAGACTGCACACACATACATATTAGCAGGTGTGGCATCATGCTACCAACGTCATATGCCATGCCTGGCAAAGGGCTGCTGCCATGGCCAGAGACCCCACAACCATAGGTGGGACCCCAGTCATGCAGCCCCCACTGACACCAAATGAGGAGCTCCTTGCCAAGCTTGGGCCACCCATCACAGTACAACAACAGGGTACAAAGCTCCACTTGCTAGAGGTGGGTGGCACATACACACAATGAACAAGGAGCGTCCAGGTAAGGTCCAACTGGGGATTAGTAGATCACTGTATGAGACATACTTGTATCTGTACAGTATCTACATGTATGTGCCAGGTCAGATTGCAGTTGTGGATTGGGTTTTTTAATTTGCAAAAGTGCAAATCTGTGGTGAAGGACAGCAAAATGTGTAGTATCAGGTGTTGTACTGTATATGTGCAGACATGCTGCATCCATCCTTTTCCAAGGGCACATGCGAGTCTGCTGAAATACCTCTCTCCCACAATTACATAGGTCACTCTGGTCTGCATATGGGACAGCAGACTGAAGCTGGTGGGTATGGAATTGTTCAGTTGTGCTTTGGCAGTACCCCAGGCATGTGGAGGGCATGCAAGTTACCAGGCACACAACTATGACTAATAGCCATATTGCTTTATGCGCATGTTCACTTGTGGTGGGGTTAATTGTATTCCATCACAGTGGTCACCACAGGGGCCTATCTGAAAAGAATGTAACATTACTGTAGCATACCTCACAACCTGTCAGTGTAAGACGTCTGGACAGACACCAGCAAAATGTGTTGGACAAACCGACTAAGGTAGGGAGATGTGTGAAACATTACTGCTATACATTGGATATAAAATGTATGCACACACCTGTTAAGATGCCATTTGTTTCTGAAATATACTGACTGAGACCACAATATGTCTGTCCATACCTTTCCCAACCTTTAATATGACACATGGCATGAACAATTCACTTGTAAAACCAAGCACCTGGACTCATGTACTGCACTTACAAGCCTGGACAAGTGTAAGGATAGCAGACATTGTATCAGTATGCTGTTTCAGTCAGGTATGATACCTGATGCTGCCATATGTGTCAGTACACTCACTGTGGCCTATTTGGCAACTATATCACATACATGGGCATTGTTAAGGCAGACAGAGCACTAATAGGTTTCAAACATCTGGATGTTCCAGACACATCTGTACAGTGGACTGGTATGGCCTGTACAATGGTTTCACATGCTGCATGTGAGGCAGATGCCATTACCACACTATATAAAGTAATGGTGTCAGGATGTTGTCACCTGCCATGTATGGTGGACACACACACACACACACACACACACACACACACACACACACACACACACACACACACACACACACACCAGTATTCAGATTAAAACTCCTACCTATCTATTTATGTCTACTATAGTGTTACACAGGTGTTAGAACTCCTACCTATCTATATCTACTATAGTGTTATGCAGGTGCTACACAGTTATCAGACATGCCATGGAGCTTACACAATTTCACCTTTTCCAAAGAGACTTGTAAGGGAAATGACATCAACAGGAATACTAAATTAGAATGAGTATGGTGATACACAGCACAAAATAGTATAACCTTCATAGTACACGATTCTCACACAAACAGTTGCCAGTATTGAGATTAGAACTCCTGCTTATCTAATTATTTTTTATTATGCAGTTATCAGACACACTATGCAGCTTACACAACTTCACCTTGTCCAAAGGTACTTCTAAGGTAAATGACAACAGCAGCAGTAGTAAAGTACTGTGGGGGAAGTGTAATGTGTGGAACATGAATCAAAACTGTACGAGACACACAATATCCAATTTACACACACAGACACAGTTGCCAGTATTGGGATCAGAACTCCTGTCTACCTAGTTAGTTCTACTATAGTGTTACACAGTTATGAGACATACTGCAGAGCTTATACATTTTCACTTACTCCAAAGGTACTGCTAAGGTGAATGACATCAACAGGACTTCTAAATTGGAGTGAGGGAAAATGTAAAGGGTGGTACACAAGTCAAAAATGGTATAACCCACACAGTGCATGATTCTCTCACACACAAGCACACACAGTTGCCAGTATTGGGATGAGAACTCCTGCCTATCTAGTTATGTCTACTATAGCATTATGCAGTTAATGCATGCACTACAGAGCTTACTGGACTTACAACTGGCCAAAGGTGCTGATAACTGCACAGCTGAGGTAAAGTATTACAGGTGGCACGAAGTCTGTCTTCAGTTTCTACTGTACATCTTAGTAGTTCTTTCTATCTTGCACTTCAAATAGCATTATAGCTTTGCACTTCAACAGGTTATTGTATGAATAAGTGTATCACACCTGGGAGCCATCAGCAGTACTCGTTCATCACGGAATTATCCCAAGTACTTACTACTTATGACCACCCCTCCTGGCATGACTGAAGTGGGGTTTTCTGTGTTTTCACCCATTAACCTGGTGCACTTGTCCAGTCTGAGACACTGTTGCAACTGCCTCATGTACACAGACAACCCTCTTCTCTAACCCCCAAACACTCAGACCAGTGAGAGTTACCCCACATCACCAAATGTGGAAATATGCCCTCTCCAGCAAAGACTGGACTAGCTGGTAAAGAGGATGAGATCAACACCTCCACCACACCATGTGGACCACATAGCTCACCACAACACTCACTATGTCAGCCCAGACACACACTGAAAATCCACACACTCACCTTCACAGAGGCACTCAATGGACATTTACACAAAGAGCACAGACCAGCAAGACAGACACCCACTCATACACCATGACATAGCACATGACAAAGGACACATATGTCTCCTACACAGTGTGCCCCTCAACCTAAGTTCCTAAGGCTGTCCACCTTGCACAATGCAGTGATCATGGGTGAGTCAGTACTGCGGCACACAGATGCCCCACTCATGATGTTGATTATGGAGGAGGTAACAGCCAACTGTCTATCATGTTCCAGCATCCAACACATGACACACCCAGTCAGGCCACTCCACAGCAGCTATAAGTATCACTCTGCCATCATCCATGTGGGTGTGAATGACCTGAGACACATCTCCCTGGGTTACATGACAAGAAACATGGTTCAGCAATTGGATTATGTGATCCAGGCAGGTGTGACAGTAGCCCTGAGCAGTATACTGCCATCACCCAGAATGATGCAGCAGTACTATCAACTCATAATTGACTGCAGCATTGGCTTATGTGTTGTGTGTCATTCTCAGGGGGATCCAGTATCTCTCGGCTTGGGATAACATGATTGACAGACCTCAATGCCTTGCCAGAGATGTCCTAAATCTGTCAGCCCTGGGTTTTCAGGTACAGGGTAAGTGTCTTGCCACCCCTATATTGCCTTATTAGCCAGTGTTCCAAATCAAATTACCACCGTAACAGCTAGATATGTATGCAATCTGAGGGTCATGCTGCTCAACAGTAGACATCCAACTGTCAAGATGCAGTCACTCAAAGCACTCATCAGAGTGGAGGACATTGACATTTGTGCTGTAACGGAGAGGTGGTTCACATCAGTAGACAGCAGCCCTGCACTATCAGGCTATGACGCATTCCACAGCTGTCAGCACCAAAACATTGACCACATCTCCACAGATGGTGTTGTCTCCATATCCATAATGGATATGCACAACTCCAGACTAGAAACCCAGCATAATGCATCGGAAGTACTTCCTGTAAAACTGACTTTGGGGAATAGTGCAATCCACACCATAGCCTGCTATCAATCCCAGCTGTGTTCCTAGACTGTCAATGCACATTCCTCAACACTCTGGCATCTATGAAGGTCCAACCCAAGACTGACATAGTAGGAGACTTCAACTACCCCTCCATCACCTGGTGAAAGTAGTCAACCACCAGTACACTGGCCCAACACTTCATGGAATTCATCTGCTCCAATGGCCTGGACTGGCTCATACTGACCCCCAGCAGAGGATGCAACAACCTTGACCTGTATTGATTACCTACAAATGGGACTGTTGCTTGACCACAGTTGTCAATCCCTACCTGGTCAGATCCAAACATGATGTAATCAACATGGAGCTCAACATCTCACCCACACCCCACACAAAGGTAACCACCTTGCAAAACCTCTCCAGTGCTGACATTGCATCATAAAAACAGGGGTGGATGACTTCACTGCACCCATGCTAATGGGAAATAGCTGCATGACTGTTGCATCATACACATATGCATTGCACAAACATGTACATGGATGCATGGTACTAGCCATAGCCAACAGAACACAGACACTGTCCTCCAAACACTGGAAGCCATTATGATGGTCCCATGCCATTACTAAAGTGTACAACAGAAGGAGGACACTGTTGCAGAAAATGGTGGTATCCCAAGACTGGTGAACCCCCTTATTAGCCTCAAACATGACTTGAGATCCCTCATGGAATCACCTACAGGCAACTATGAAGGCAGATTTGCAGCAGACACTGACAACAATCACAAAAGCCTTTGATAGTTATATCAACAACCTCAATAGCAATAACTGCAAGTGCTGTGAGTTATTGCAGAATGCTGATTCCTATCCTGACACAACAGATATTGGCCACGGTCTTGTCAACACACTCTATTATAGCTTTACCCCTCTCCTCCCCAAGGGGACAATCACAATGACAGATGAATGCCAGGCACCCAGCATTACTGCAGGCCAGGTTAGACCTGCATTGTCCACAGGCAAGGATACAGCTTCCATGGGACCCCAACATATCCATGGCTGTGTTCTACATGACATACAAGGAGACCTGGAACCACACCTGTGTACTCTGGTTAGTCCGAGCCTCACCTCAGGCTTTGTCCTTCCAAACTGGCACACTGCTACAGTCATCCCTCTCTATAAAGGGGTAGCATCTATAGACCCTGGGGATTATTAGGCCCTTAGCCTGGCAAGTTTACTATGTATGGGTATGGGTGCATCATCAAGGACCTGATTGACCAAGATATGGATGATCTCCTAACTCTGGACCCCACACAGTTTGGCTTTGTGAATGGCAGATCATGCTTGCTCAACCTGGTTGAAGTCTTTGAGTGAGTCACCAGGGCTGTGTATGACAGTAAGGCACTGCATACAGCCTACCTCAATCTGGCCAAGGCTTCTGATACCATTCCTCAGTCAGGGATTATTGGTAAACCCAACAAACTAGCCATTAACCCCTATATCAGTGGGTGGTTTGCAAACTGATTCACAGAACACACAGCGTGACAGTGGCAAACACCAAGTCAGACTGACAAGCAGTCATGTGTGAGGTCCCACAAGGATCAGTACTGAATAGTGTCCTGTCCAGTATCTACTTCTCAGGAGTCCAGCCCGACACAGAGGAATGCTGGCTGACCAAGTTCACAGAGGACTGCAAGCTGGGAGCTATCATGAACTTCACAAATGATGCAGACATCCTATAGAAAGGCCTCACTGAGACCAATGAGTGGTGTGGAAACCATGGCCAGAAGTTTAACACCACAAAATGCATCATCATCCCCTTTGGTAAAACACTCAGTTCCCAGTACGTTCCACATCAATGGGAGCCCAATGAACACTGTAGGCATTATTAGAGATCTGGGGACACAGGTTGACAGCAACTTCTCCTTCAGGCACCCCATTGCCAATGTGGTCAGGAAGTCCTTTTATATGGCACATTGCATCATCAAGGGTTTTCCATCCAGGAAGACAGAGGTAATGATCTGTCGACTATTTCCTCATTAGACCACTCCCCAAGTATTATGGCTCATTTGCCATGTACCTCACTAGACACCTGCTACAGCTGGACAAGCCAGGGAAGCACCTGACAAAGGGGTTCTTAGGCATTAAACACACATCCTACACAGACAGACTCAGAAGACCCAAGCTGTTCTCTGTGTCATATCACCTAATTAGCAGCTATCTTTGCTTGACTTACAAAGCCATGTCTGACCCAGGTGGTTTAGAAATGCTACATATAAATCCATCCACACCACACACTGTAGAGACCTTTACCTCAGTACCACAATCACCACAACATGCTGGTGGGACAGGTCCCTCACCAAGAGACTACACATGCCCTGGAATACACTTCCCATACATGTCATGCAGAGCACCTAGCTGATCCTGTTCCAGAGAAACTTGGTGAATGGATGGGTAATAGTTCAGCCCAAGGATCATTGCAGTGGCTATACTTAATACAGGCACTGGGATGTACCATCGGGTAGCACAATGACAGGGCCCTTTTATGTGCTAGGCTTGTTAAGGCTACTAGGCCATTACCTACTACACACTTGTGAACCTGTAAAGTGAATGACATTAGCAGGACTGATATAGTAGTGCAGTGGGTGTTTAACCTATCAAAATACTTGTCTTCCAAACAGACATACACTTGCCAGATGTGAGAGTAGAACCCCTCCCTAACTAGTGATTTGTACCATAGTGTTACACAATTACCACACACGCTACAGAGCTGTCTGGGTTGAAAGTTGGCCAAAGGTGTTGATATGGGGAATGACATCAGCAGGACTGATAAAGTAGGGCAGTGGGTGGGAAACATATCAAAATACTTCTACTTACATACATACCCACGCACACATTTTGTACTGTTGGGTAAAGCATTTATCACATGCACTACTGAGCTTACAGCGCTGACAGCTGGCCAAGGTTGCTGATAAGGGACTGACATCTTCTAGACTGATAAGGTGGGGCACTGTGAAGTGTCGTGGGTGGAAATGGCATGGTTTCATCTATAAACAAACAAACACACAACTCCCTCAGTCTTGCACACACAACTGTCTCACACACACGCACACAGACACACACACACACACACACACACACACACACACACACACACACACACACACACACACACACACACACACACACTTCTAAACTGGCCAGGACTGAGATTAGAACACCTATTGAACTTGTTATTTATATTATTGTGTTATACAGTTATCACACATGCCACAGAGCTTAGGGGGCTGAGGCCTGATGGAAGGGACTTCTAAGATGTCTGATATCTGCAGGACTGCTAAAGTAGGGAAAGGGGAGGTGTACTGGATTTAAATGGACCTAAAAGGTTTTAGTTGTGAAAACACACACGCACGTTTACATTGGCCAGGACTGAGATTAGAACTCCTACCAAACTAGCTATTTGTACTATCATGTTATGCAGTTATCACACATGCCTCAGAGCTTGTGGGGCTAGGCCCTGATGGAAGGCACTTCTAAGATGACTGATATCTGCAGGACTGCTAAAGTAGGGAAAGGGGAGGTGTACTGGGTTTGAATGGACCCAAAAGCTTTTAGTTGTGAACACACGCATACAGTTTTACATTTGCCAGGACCGAGATTAGAACCCTTACCTAGCTAGTTATTTATACTACCATGATATGCAGTTATCGCAGATGCCACAGAGCTTATGGGGCTGAGGTCTGATGGAAGTGACTTCTAAGATGACAGAAAGCGCACACACACACACACACACACACACACAAACACACACACACACACACACACACACACACACACACACACACACACACACACACCCACCTAGCTAGTTATTTGTATTATAGTGTTATGCAGTTATCGTACACACCACAGAGCTTATGGGGCTAGGCCTACCAAAAGTGACTTCTATGGTGACAGATATCTTCAGGACTGCTAAGGTGGAGCAATGGAAAGTGTTCATTCCTAGAGCCTACTGACATTTCTCTAAGTGTATGAGCATGCCCAGTGTGTCCTTCATGTGGGACTCCATTCCAGGGATTGTTGTACTCCAGTCCGATTTGTTTTGTGCTCTGGCCATACCTTTCAACCTGTTGGTGCAGAATATATGGAGATAGCCTGTCAAAATGTGGGGACAATGGGCCATACAATGATTCTGACAATTTCTCTCAGTAATGTATGGGTTGCAAGGGTTACAGGACTGGTTTTAGCAGACATCTGTCATATATATGCCATTTGACACTGTCATGTACTGTTTCAGTACCTGGTGACATACCTCCTCAGATCATCACAGTGATTTACGATAGGAATACAGGATGGATGATGCACACACAAGGTTTATGGGCTTAATATGTATTATTGCACTATCCAGCCTATTGAAGGGTGTGACTACAAGCAATTGACTGCTGGTGCTGTGGAAATGGTCCAACACCTTGGTGATATATTACAATGGTGAAATCTCTGTGCATGTCTGCCCTGGTCTGATTTCCAGTCCACAGTTGGGTAATATAAGTTAGACAGGATCAGGGTGTCAGGCAGACTCCAGATAGAGTTGTAGGGGATAGGATATGTGGGGTGTGTGCCCTGGGTGGATATGTGTGCCTATAGCTACCAGTACTTTGCATTGGGCTCTCTTCAATGGTAGGGTTGCCACCTTTTCAAATAGCCAAAGTGGGACATTTTCAGGACAAACATCAGATTTTACAGCCTGACACATACCCACAGTCAGTACAAAGGACAGAACTTAACTTTTTGCCTAAATAATAGCTTATTTTTGTAGCATTTTAGTTGCTTATTCTGTTTCTTATAACATTTAGGTATTTTAGATACATAATAACTGTTTTATGCAACTATTACATAAAATATAGGACATAATTATGTCCTACAATCTCAGGACATTTGCCATTTTTAATATTTTTTGTCAGGACACAACTGCTCAAAGAGGGACTGTCCCTCGCAAAGTGGGACAGGTGGTAACCCTACTCAATGGTTGACTGCATTTGGAGGATCTTGTGTGTGTCAGACTGTTTGATCAGCCTGGAGGTGTGTATTTGTCACACATATATGTATGGCCCACCTCATTTTGCTTGGATGGCCACATGTTGGGTTCAGGATGTTGCATAGGATGAGTGATCAGGGATGGGTGTGTTACATCCCATGGCTGTGGCCCAGGGTTCTGTAGGTGCAGACATGTCATCATTTTTCAGGGTTAGGCCTGCCTTCAGTGAGTGCATTCCCATGTTTAAACTCCTAGCCCTGCCTGTTGACTGCAAAGAGTATCACAGAATGTCCACATCCATGACTCATATATCTTGTTGGTTAACCAAACAAGTGTGGCTTTCTGGCAAAAATGTTTTGCAAGTCACTCAGGGTTGAAGTCAGATGTTACTGACAGTTGACATTGCAGTTTCAGACTTCGTACCCATCAGACATTCCTTGCTACTACAATCACTCCTTCAACTTTATTACATTACTAGAGCAGTATTTCAAAGGTGTCCTTCTCTTTGGACCTTCTTCACCTCATTATTCATGGCTTTGGCTAGATTTCTGGCTCTCTGACACTGGCAGGTTTTCTCATAGCAGTTAGCAGCATGGCCTTTCTTTGCCTTTTTTAGACTGTGTTATGTTAGTGTTATGGACCCCATGACATTCCCTAACAGGGCACTGTGGGTAAGGCATAGGCATTTGCCAGAGGCCTGTAGGCCAGGTGTGACAGATGCAGGCCATCTGTAGCAAGGCAGTGCATTCTGATGATCAGATGTTCCCAGGCTGCCGGCAGTAGACAACCCTGTGATCGTACCAGTAAGTTGACTGTTGGTGTTACTGACAATTGCTTTCTGTTTGTGTTGAGGCATCACTCTAGTAGATGGCTGGATGCTGCTTAAGGCTAGGGACATGTTACTGCATTTCTATGGGACTATGGGGGGGCACATCTGTACACAATACACATTTGCAGAGACTGTGCTGATATTTGCTTAACATTTTGGTCCCATTTAGCATAGTGGTGTGCCTTATCTTTGAGACTACAGGCATAACAGTATCGACCACAGGTCAAAATTTTCTGGCATAAAAATTTGTAGTTTCAGACTTCTTACCTTTCAAAGCCATACTGCCACTGCCAGGCCTGCTGTGATATCACTCTGTAAACATCTGTAGTTGGGGATTTCTTGGATGTCGTCTTGTGGGGGCCCTTGGCAGACATTTCTGTATGGTTTTCTGCAGCTGATCTGCTGGGTGAGGCTCCGGGTAGGTATGGAACCCACACTTTGACATCCATCCATGTGACCTATGATCCCCCAGTTATTTGGCTCACCACATATACTGCAGTGGTATTTGTCAACTAGGGTGGTACTGCATGGTGTAGGTAGGCCACTACTGGGGATACACTTCCTGCTGTCCCACAGAGCTGTCAGTTGTCTGCTGCTATCCCAGT
Source organism: Protopterus annectens (assembly GCF_019279795.1). NCBI lineage: Eukaryota > Metazoa > Chordata > Ceratodontiformes > Protopteridae > Protopterus > Protopterus annectens. The sequence continues at coordinate 910,854,755 of NC_056727.1, read as the reverse complement.
TAGCCACCCCATTCCCCTTGCATGCTTGATCAATACCATAGATATGCCATCAGAACACTCCACTCCATTCATTGTGTTAAGGAGACTGGCTTACCTTCTGCCTGAGGCTGTTGTGAGGATGGTGCTTGAGGGCTGACTATGTCAGATGCATGCAGTACACTGCCTATACCTGGTAAGGTATAGGTGGTGTGATGTTTGGCATCCATTTTACTGTGTGTGTGCGAGTCAGAGAAAGAGAGAGAGAAATCAGTCCCTGGGTCCCTACAGTGTCAGTGTATGTGCTATGCATTGCCTCTTTGCCAAGGCCAGGGTATACTGGGCAAGCCTCCGTCTGCCTACAATGCAGGCTCAGGATGTTCCTCCTCCATGTCCCTCTGTGCCTGTAGAGGCATTGGCAATGGTGGGGGCTGTGTGGCCCTTTCCCATTTTGCTCCTGCTGCAGCTGTTTCAACAGGATCATATTGTGTAGCATGGCACATACTATGATCATGTGTGCACATGTGGCTGGAGAGTACTGCAAGGCTCCACCACATATGTCAAAGCAGCAGAACCATGACTTGAGCATCCCAAACACACACTCTAATGATCCTGGTTTGTGGGTGTGCCTCATTATGGTGTTCTTACATGGGTCTGTGTGCATTTCTGATGGGTGTCATCATCCACGGCTCCAGTGCATAGCCAGCATCCCCCACTAAATGGCCATATGGGATGTCCCCCCTGGCAAACCACTGATACAGCTGTAAGGAATGCCAGATGTGGGAGTCGTGATAGCTTCCAGGGCAGCCAGCACACACATTCATGATAATGCCCTGGGAATCACACATGACCTGGCAATTGATGGAGTGGAACCCTTTGCAATTTATGTAGACCCTACCCTGGTCACCAGGTGGTGCTTTGTTGTGGATGTGCGTGCAGTCTATGGCATCCAGTACCTCCGGGTATTGTGCTACATGGTGTTTGAGATACATATTTCTGGTCCCCTCTTCATGGGCATTGGGGAACTACATGTGCTCACCGGCGTGTGTTAGCATGGTGTCAAGGAAGTGGTGGAGTACCTTGGATGCAGATGCCTGTGAAACCCCAATGATGCACCCAGTAGGTCTTTGGAAAGGACATGTAGCTAGAATTGTTAGGGCTACACATACCTTGTTATCTACTGGTATGGGTTCCCCTCTGTTGGTTCTTGCTCTGAGTTGAGGCCGGCACAGCTCAGTGATTTTCTGAAGTTTGTCTCTGTCCATCCTGTAGTGCTCTATCTCCAGATTATGTAGCCCCTGTTAGGTTACCCTGATTCTGAACACTCTTCTCCTCCTCCGTGGTCTGTAGCAGTTATCAGCATTATCCTTCTCTCTGCTGTCAGCCTCTAGCACATACTGATGGATCACAGCAATGGCAACCCCTAACATTTTCCAAGTTAAAATCCCCTGCATGTAAACACCAATGGTGCAGAGTTTGTGGGAAAATCTAGACTGTTGCTGCCTGTATGACTGGCTCACTATGATACATTCCAGCTGCCAGCTATATTACTCAGGGCTTTGCTTTGGCCACTGTGAGTGTTAGAGGCGTTACTGGTAATTTGTGCATGATTGCCTTTATTCTGCTGTTGCCCTTTTAGTAATTAATTTTTACATGCATCCCTCCCATTTACAGCTATGAGGCCACCTGCCAGCTGTATTATATTTACATGGCCCATTCTGAGTTGCAAGACTCCCATAGTAGTGATTTCTATGTCATTTCACCTTTATTTTGTGCTGTTGCCCTTTATTTTTTTATTTTACATCTCCTCCCATCTTCATCTCTGCAGCCACCTGCCAGCTGTATTATATTTGCATGGCCCATTCTGAGTTGCAAATATTCCATAGTAGTGATTTCTACTTCATTTCTCCTTTTTTGTATGCTGTTGTTCCTTATTTTTTTTTTACATATCCTCCCATTGTCGGCTCTGCAGCCCCCTGCCTGCTGTATTATTGAATGCTTTCACTGGCCCATCGTGGGTTGCAGACTCCCATATTGCTGATTGGTACAGCATTTCCCATTTTCTGCTACTTCATTTGTCTTTTGCTATTTCCTGCCTCTTTGTGCCTGTGTGCTGTGTAAACATCAAGAAATGTCCCTCTCCTGGGTGCAAGCACGCTCCTCATTTCATGGAATAAGAGTAAACAGCCTCAGACATGGCCCCTCTCTTAGCTGTGCTTAGCTAAGCTGAAACCAGCCAACAGACATACAATGTGCTTAAACCAAGCATGACACACACCCTTTTCATGTTCCTTGCTCCTCCTGCCTACACTATCATGTTGGAGCACCTACACGGTTAGGTGCAGTCTGACACTTAGAAAATTTCCTGACTAAGTTGTGATTAGGTATAAGTCCCCTTATTAACATACCCCACTGCCTCCAGCCCTAGTTACTGCACTAAGCATGAGCCTTCCCCCTTAGCAACCACTGTTCCCTGACGATGTTTACTTTCTGCATGCCATTGACTATAATGGTAAAATTCAGAAAGTTGTGAATATTACTCCCCTCCATTTTGACATATTCTCCCCCCTCCCACTAGCGTACCACTTCCCCTGCCCTCAATGGCCGAGTTTGGCCAATAGAAATAAAAGTTTATATATTTATTTTTTTTAATGGTTTTGCATGCCAATAACCATATATTTAACCACTGGCATCCATAACCTCAATAATACATGCTTTCTGGAGTGCTGACATGGCTCCATTGTGTAGATTGCAGAAATGTATTCGGTTAGTAACCGAATACATTTCTGCAAGTTACACTGTTCCAGCACAGAGACATGCCGCTTTGCTGGATCGCTAATCCAGCTCATTTGCATGTTTTTCACCAGCAAATGAGCTGATTAGCATACAGCACGGCTTTCCATGCCGGAACAGTGTAGGGCCGCTCGTGTATGTTAAAACAGCATGTACCTGTATCACGAGGTGGCCATTTTCCATGCAGGAGCAGTTACGCTGTTCCTGAATGAAAATAAAGCGTCGTGAATCCCGGAGTTTGTTTATACTACAAATGTAATGAAAATTTATAAGAGGTTTATGAGAAGTACTTTCACGCTGAACTGTGCGCTATCCATTTCAGGACTGTAGTATGAAAATCATAAAATAATTTATTTCCCATAGCTGCCTAAAGTTGCTAAAATATGGTGAGTTAGTATTAGTTTCATTATACTTCAGTAATAGCAATAAAAGTAACTATCACTACCTTGTACATCAGAAACCTAGAGCAGATATATTCTCAAACTTTAAACCACCTCCTTGGCTGTCTTTTTTTATTTTTGTTTATGTTAGACAGACTTCTCCTCTCAGCACATTCAACAGATATTAATACATTTAGATGCCTTGGCATGTACTGGAGTAGTTTGGGTTTACCTGCATTTTCAGCTGGAATTGATTTTCATGATCTCATAAAAGTACAAAAAATTCTGCCTCAAAAGTTATAATGGTTTGTTTTCATTTATATTACTCTATATGTACCCATGCAACTTTTTAAAAAAATGTCATGCCATCTAGACCTCTGGAGTTCGTGGTTTTGGTTTTGGGGAATACATTTAATGCTTGTTCTTTAGTAATTTCACAGAGAAGTGGACAACAGGGTGTATGGGATAAGAAGATGGGAGGGAATGGGGAAAATGTGAGCTAACTTTATTAGCTAGAACATTCCTATGTTGCTATGGTTTGAGTAGGATTGCTGCAGCCTTGTGGTCTCAATGTTTGGAATCATGTTATTTATTGAGGTAATTTCCATAGGTTGCAGGTGTTATGGATGGTGTTCTGTTCTTAGCCAACATAAGAGGTCTACCTAAAGGTTACCAAAATGCAAATGACTTGTAGATCGTTTTGTTTGTTGTATCAACTTTTAGATGATAGAAAATACAGTTGTATAAGTAAATTTACCATAACAGTAATAACACAATTTACCATAACAGAAGTGAATGAATGGTTACTGCTGTATTAACTGTATGGGTTAGTCCAATTAACTTGAGCTGACTAATGGTTTGGGTAAATGGAAAATACCCAGAAGCTTTGGAAGTTGGATGGCTGTTATATCCTATGTTGACTATAACTCACATATCTACTGCTACTACAGAAGTGATCAATATGAAGAACATTCTTGGATAAAGATTGACAAGCCACCAGTACAGGCACAACTACTTTTTGTAGTGTCTGATCATGTGATAGCCACGGAAACCTAGATGGGTGTATGTGCTACCTTTGCATCACACCACCATATGAAAACTATGAAACTCTCCCAACGAAACACACCCAGGCATGACTTTTTGCTTAAGTAAGCAGTGCACGAAAGATAGCTTCTCGAGATAATATACATATTATATCATGGACACAAACAAAGCCAAAGGATTATTATAAATAAAGTTATACTTGCTTCTCTGCTGATTGATAGAATGCTTTAAGTCTTACTGTAGTTAAAAACTGAAAGAATGGTGGAAAACAGGCAGAGCTGTACAAAGAATACTCCGTTAAAGAGCTATTTGCTTCTTTTGTAGTAGTTAAGCTGCTGCCTGCCTGAGCAGGAACCACATTCGCTCCTTGCTCAAAGCACAGCTCCCATACTACTTAGACAAGTGATGGTGGATAGACAGGTCATTTAGGATACTACTTAGGGTAAATAAGATTTGAAATTGTTGTGCCTTAATATGCCAACTCAAAGTGTAGGGAGCAATAGAGTCATGCTTGCCCTGAGCCTCTGCAAGCTATTTAGTGAGCGTGCCTTGGGATACCTATTTGCAAGGTTAACTAAATAAATCAATAAGCTGTTTAATTTTAATTCATTTACTTGCTATCTGTGTACCATGAAATGGTTATTTCCAGTTACTTTTCACCTACAATATGGGCCAGAAAGCAAGTATAAATGCTCATTCTATGGGAACAGCTTAAACTAAAGGAAGGGAAATGTGACTCTTGAACATGGAGTCTAGTATTTTTTTTAAGAAACAAGATAAAAGTTATACAAAATGCACTGATATTTTGCCTTCTTACTAAAAAAAAATCATTAAAGTACCGTTTGCATTCTTTGAATTAGTACAAGTTGCTTCCTACCTGACTGATGCTTTCTTCTGCTGCTTCCTCAGACAGCACTTCCTGCCTTTCCTTGATGTCTTGAATCTTTTCAGTTTCTACAGAAACATGGGGAGGAGACTCCTTATTGGAACTGATTTTTCTCTTCGTAGATGTAGTAGGCTCATCCACCTTAAAGCAAAAAAAGGTAAACATAAACTAATTTTTTTCTTTTTCATTTTTTAATTGTATATCCACCAGGCCTTTCCAACAGCACTCCAGATGTAGTTTACTGATGTTTGGGACTCAGCCCCCAGATTTGCTCAAGGAGGGTTTCATGTGGAGAACCACCATCATCCACGCAGACATCATAGTGGGTTACATATTTTTTCTGTGCATTTTATATGACCTAACCTTATGCCTACTTGGGTCATCTGAATGGCTTCCCTTGCTCCTACCATGTTCACAGTGTATACTCCTTCATATGTGAAGACCTAAGTTATCATGCCTGGCCTTGGGCAGCAACAGGGGCCACTTCAATACTACACAAAGCATCTGCTGCATGCGACCAAAATGGCAGAAATGGGCAGCCAGTAAACCACCACCTCCCCAGGATAGGCCCCACCATCCTTCCCTGCCATCCCACCAGTCACCCGAGCTACTAATTGAACCTGGGTTACCTGGTTCATAGGGCTTTGTTCCTCTATGCCACCAGGAAGTTAAATGTATATAAAATATGAAGGGTACTTCACATAATTCAGTACCTAAGATAAATAAAACCAGGAAAGGAAATGTTTTATATCTTGTGACCAACTGAAAAAAAAATAACATGCAAGTAAAGCCTCTCCTGAGACACTAACAGTTAAAAGCCTCACTAAGAATCTCCCAGTTATGCAGCAAGTGTGTATTGTGAGACTTGTTTCCAGAGTTAACCAAATACATCAGTAAAGACATGAATCTTAATGTTTTAATTTTTTTAACCTTGCAAATGAACTGGTTATTTTCATACTCTCTTCATTCAGAACATAGGCTAGACAGCAGGTGTAAATGCACACAGCACAGGGCCAACTTAACGCAGAGAAAATGAAGTCGGACTCTGAAAACATGGGCTGTAGGTTTTTTGAAAAACACAGATGAAAAGATTAAAAAATGCACTAATGTTCTGGCATTGTACTACAAAAAAGAATTTTATTAAATAACCATTTGCATTCTTTGTATTAGTACCAGCGTCCCTCTACCTGAGGAATTGTTATTTCTGCTATTGGATCATGCAACACCTTCAGTTTTTCCTCTTCTTCTTGCTTCTTTTCGCTTTCTTCAGTAGCATGGGAGGGGGGTGTCTTATCAGTCTTTTTCACCTTAATGCAAAATAAAATGTATATAAAATCTGAATATAGATGCAATAGAATAGGAGCAATTATCTTGGTACACTCCTGAAAATCAATAAAACCAGCGAAACAGATGTTTTAGATTTTTGTGCCAAACATGCTGACTGAAAGCACATGTTCTAAGCAAATAAAACATTTAAGTTCTCCTGAGCATCTGCAAGTTAAGCATCAAGTGTGCCTTAGGATGCATATTTATAGGGTTAACCAAATAAATTATTAAAGAATTTAATTTTAATTTATTTCTTAACCATATAAGTGAACCAGTAATTTTAAGATCCTCTCCTTCAGCAATTCAGGCTAGATGGGCAACTTCAAATACACCGTATAAGGGGAAAACATAATTTATCCAAGTAGAAATGCTTTGGATAGATGCTATCTCTGCATGCTCCAATCACCTATTCTTTCATAACCAAACATTATCTTATGAGGACAGTCAACACCTCATCACTTATTACTGAATGCATATACAGGGTATTAAAATAAAAGAAGGGAATGAGAGATAAAACATGGTTTAACTGTCTAATATTTAATGAACAATTAGAAGGTGATTTTGGTGTGAAACGGTGATTCACATTATGTTTTTTTAAATAAGTTATAAAGAGCTGGAGTCTGAAATAAATTCTTATAAGACTACTATTTAACTACTATCTATGACTTGTACATTGACAAAAGCACAAAGGCTGAGTAATGCTTTCAATAAACTGTTGCAATTCTCCTAAATTGAAAGCAGCTGCTTCTTGAATTAACCACTTATTGTTGGTAATTTTTGTTTCAAAACAGAAAAGTTATATTTTTACTTTTTTTTCTTTAGAAATCGGAGGTAGAATTGTGTAAGAACAATCATCAGATGAAGTTGCAGTGCATTTATAGAGTGTTGGCACCTCTGTGACTAGTCTAGATGAAAAAGCCACCTGCACGATGCATTTTGTTTTATTTGTTTTATTTTGTTTAATTTTACTTGTGGAATGTAGCTTAATATACATGCAGATAAACATGGCACAGCATAAAACTGATCTATTTGCTTGTTTCAGGAAGAATACCAGTTAATACCATCATTCCAGTGCCCAGCTCTCTCAATACAGTAATAATATTTACCTGCAATATGTGACATCATGTGCTGCACAGAGCGCCACAAATGATCAAAGAAAGAAAGAAAATAGAAGGAAGGAAGGAAGAAATTTAAAATAAAAAAAATGTTTCTGTATTGCACTATGGATAAAATTAATGATTGCAATTTTATTTATTTATCTTTTTGATAACCAGGAAAAGTCTGACTGAGCCAATGGCCCATTTTCAGCAGAAGCCTGGGGAGAAAAGCTTCACAACACATTCAAAAACATTTCAAAAGTAATTGATGAGTACTTATATACAAGATTAGAAATGCCCCATAACAGATTAAGTATTTTACAATAATTTGTGGAGAAAGCCTCCTCAAACATGAATAAAACCATTTTTCAGTAGCTGATAAGAAATTATAAACAAGAGCAGAAAAGCCCCACAACAGATAAAGCACAAACCGATTGAAATACATTTATAGAACATTACTAGGATAAATTGTGATAAAGAATACAATATGTACTCAAGTAGCATGACATATTGTAGAAGTGGAGAGCTTGTGTCATGTAAACTAATACATAGTTATTCAAATCATCAACTATATTTCTAATAATATATGGAGGTAAGAAATAATAGAGTATGCTGCAGCCAAAATAGACAGAGTAATAAAATGAGATGAGGAGGAGTAATGAGCAGGAGGGAAAATTAAAGATGGGGAGAGAGAGTTGATTATTATTGGAAAGATGAGAATGTTATGGATGGACATTAGAGAGGAAAATAAATAGTAGTAAGTGTTGGCTGAAGAGGTAGAAGAGCATACATTAGTAGTTGGGTATCATTAAAGTGAGAGCTTCTTGTGATGTTAGGCCATTACTAGTTGCTAAGATATGGAGTTCTCAGTGAATTCAGAGTGAGAAAGGCATGGTTATAGTGAGTACAGGATCATTCAACTATTTTGAAGGTTGTGCAGGTCCAGGTCAAGGTCCAGTTGTCAGACAGATATTTTTGTAGATTGGTTTTGAAATTGGAAAGGTTCTAATATGTTTAAGGGGTGAGGATAGAGTTCCAGGAGTGGCTACATAACTGGAGTAGAGAAAGATTCCCGCTGACAGGTGTGGTTTGTATGTATGGAGGAGCATTTTGTTTTTAGATTGAAGTGGCCTAGTAGGGGTGTACCTATATATGTAATAAGTCTAGCAGGGCCTTGATTTATTCTGGTTTGTGTATTAATTTTCAGACTAGGTGTAGTTGGGTGTGAGTGAGTTGCATGGGTAATTCAAACCAGTCAAGCTGTTTTCAGGCTAAGCAGTGATGGGTTCTCTTTTAATGAGTTAGTGGCAAATTTTGTAATTTTGCTGTAGGACTGCTTTAGTTTATTTTGCATGAAATGGTCGAGACAATTAACCTCCCTTGAGTAACACTGTTGTTACTTCAACACGAATGCCAAAACTTTTAAGAAAGTCAGACAAAAAAACCCCAAAACAAATGGATACAGATTTTTACCTTCTTATCTTTCCTGAAGACTTTGGTCATTGTCCGAAAAATGCACCGAAAGAATCCTCCTTTAGCTTTCTTCTTACTTGTCTCCTAGTAAAAAGGAGTTAAAAATATTTGTTAGCAGTCATTTCACAAAACTCAGTTCCCAGTTTACTAAAACCTGAATCTAACACTTCATGACTAATTAGTGGTTTAGGTGTATAAGTTTCATCTATGCTCAACAGGTTAAGGGTCACCACAAAGGTATGTATGCTACAAGTTCTTTTGACATTTTGCATGGCACCTATGTTTTGCTATTTTTGCTTAGCTTCATTAAAAAGTAGCTATCTAAATATTTTATTCTACTTTTTGTTATCTTTCCATATCACACACATGTGCAGTAAGAGCACCACAACATTTGCCATGGGACATAGATTCAGAATTTGTTCTGCTTGTAGAAATGCTTTTTCAATATTCTCCAAAGCTATATTGTCTGTCCCCCAACATACACAATAGTAAAGATTCTGGTGGTCGGTTACAGAAATCTCAGTGAAAAGGAGACCTTTATATAATGAGAAAGTAAAGCTATGTGGAGCATCTTTCCAAATTAAGCAAAACACAGCTTTAAAAGAACTACAGGTACTCTGTCATATTTACACAGTTATGTGTTTCATAGCTACATTATTTAATTATTCTGACCAAATCACCATTATTATGATTTTTTTCTGTTTTTGGGACCCGGGTGAATGTTCACACTCATAAGTGTGACTACAGATCAGCTTTGGCTGTATGACATACCTCCCAACTGTACAGATTTACACAGAATGTCCAGATATTTGCCTCATATTTTTGGCCCATTTTTTCATACAGCTGTGGTTTTCTGGTAAATTAATGGCAACTCATTAAAGATTGAAGTTAAAAATAATGACAGACATTTGAGTTTCAGATGTCATACTATTCAGAAAATTCATGCTAATGTAAAACATATTATTCTATCAACTTACTTAGTTTGTAAATGCAATATTTAAAATTTGTCCCTATTTGTGGGCCCTTGTCCAAATTTCTTGGTCTGAGAGGTATGGTTCGGAACGAATACAGCTCTTTGTTGTGGGAGCTGATCTGTTTGCAGTATGATATAATTTATGATCAGAAGGCCATAGGCATCCTGATACAGTAATAGTCTGGCTTCAAGTTGATTTAGTTGTTTACTTTATAATGTAGTTTAGCAGAAGCATAATAATGTATCTATATAGCTTTAATGGACAATAATGATGTACAGTTTGACAGCTATAATTTCTTTATTCTGAATTCCCTGATGATAAATATAAATAATGCAGCTCCCTGGTACAAAGGAGTAAAGGCCTGACTGGGACCAAGATGACCAGGATTTGACTACCAACCGAAATGCAGGAGGAGCTACTAGAAGGGAGAAGTGGGCAGATAGATAATCCATCCTGGAAAGGCAGAAGGCAGCTTGGTCATCTAGGGAAGGGACCAAATGTCCTAGCAGCAACAGTGAGAGGGCATAATGACCATATGTCCATGAGTCTGACACTGTAGGATGCCAGCATCAAGCTGCTGTAGGAATGATGATGTCAAGTCCAGCAGAAAGCCTGATACCTGCCTGAATGATGGCATACTGCCACCGGCTCCTGCCCAAAGTGGAGCAAATAGGCCAGTCAGGGTCATAGGAGAGCTGATGGCTGAAAAGCAATGTGCTACAGATACATAAACAAATACACATAAACAAAATCCATGCAGTGCTGAAGCATAGAGGAAGAAGAACAGCTATCTGAAGATACATGCATGATTGATTTACAAATATCTAGTAATGAACTGCCACAGAAATCATTTGTCTTGCAGCCCACTGTATTAGATATGATGTTGGTCTAGGAGTATCTGAATCATTTCCTTGCTTATTTTCCTTACTCATATTCATTTAATTCAAACTGGCATTTTCATGAATATTTCCTATGTTATTTTTTTAAACTATGGATGCATATTATTTCAGCCTCAGTCATGCAGGACCTGAAAAACCTCCCCTAACAATACTACTGTACAGGATCGTATCTGTTGGATAATTTCCTTTGATGTGACTGAAGACTATAATCATTCCAATACATAAGGCTTGTATTAAGGAATCTGATTCCAATTACCTTCCCACTAGCCTGACTATGCTTTCTGAAAAAGTAACATAGGCAGTCATTGCTTTGATAGTACCAGTTTGGGTTTTTATCCAGCTGATCTGGAAAACTACTCAGTTCTAGTAACTTAAAAAAATCACAACAAAGACACTAAATAGTGTTCAAAGGTCCTCAAAGATGCAGACATAGGAGGCTCTCTAAAGATTCCTTACAGTATCTGAAAATATCAACTCCAAAATATTGGCGCTACAAGCTGCCTCTTGACCAGCTCTATACTGCTCAGAACTGAATATCATATTAAGTCTGACCAAGTAGTGACTAATAGTAATTTCTGTCCATGTAAACACCTGCATTGATTAAAATCTTTACAAACTACACAGCTAGGATTTTGGACTTTTCCACCAATTTCCATAATATAGCCCCCCCTCCCCCACTCAAGACAGTGCATTTTTCAGGACTCCATAAAATTTCCATACCCCCAACCCATGCATTCTGAGAAAAAAGTACAATATAAAAAAAGTAATAATACATGTAAACATAAACCGTGGCAAATATGTCTAGTCACATCCAAATTCAAGATATTCAAGGCCAATCCAATTTCATGCTGTTTAGCCATCAAGTTTTAGGTACTAATGTATTCACAGAACTGTTGAGATATTAGTGTTTTCTCCTCACCTTCTCTGTTAACTTATCTCTACTTTTCCGCCTCTTCACCCTTTTCCTATCATCACTTCTTCACCTTCCCTATATAGACTCCATGTTCTCTTGGTTTTCCTATTGCTTTTATTCCCTTTGTTCTATTACACGTTCTCTCCACTCCACTATCACCTTACTTCCTGACTTCCAGCAGTTGAATGTTTTTGAAACAGTTGCTGCTCACTTGAACTATAGCTTCACTCACTACTTACTATAACCTCATTTATCAAGAATGTTTCCCACCACACTAATATAACTCATTTTCATGGGTAGATTTGCCTATTTTGTATATAATGCATATATAACCATCAGACTTCTCAGTGTTATTCCACTTATTAGTATGACTCAGACATAACAAGCTTTATTTTATGCACATTATACTGCTATTATATCTAATACGAGGTAATTACTGCTTTATATAGAACATTTTCTCCGGCCTGGGTCATGTCCGAAAAGGGGCCTCAGACAACTCCACCTACCCAGTTAACACATTTAAATATTATAATTAAAAAGCTTCTGGACCTTCAGAAAACTGAAGCTCATTCTTTTACTTTTTAGAAAAACACTCTTCATGCAGGCAGAGTTACAGTAAAATATAATGATCAGGATCTAAAATGTCATTGGTCAAAACAAGTCACATGGCAAATACAAATCCTACATTATTGTAGAGCTAAAAAAAGTCACCATAGAAATACTAAATGTAGGTTTTATAGAAATGTTTACTACACTGTACAGTTCTTTTAAAGCAAACTGGGTTTTTGGTTATTGTGGAAGGTAGCTACCCATGTAAGAAGCAGTAAACTCACTTGGCTGCACGTTATGATAATATCACTTGAACAATACAAGAATCTCCCAGTAACCCATGCCCTACTCTGCCTTACAGCTCAAACACACAGGAAAGAAAGCTGTGCAAATTACCCTTCTTAAGGTAATGTATAGATCATAACAATCCCACAGATCACTTAAATGCCAAATCAAATTTAAATCATCTGTTTTTTTTTCCATTTGGAAAGAATATGCCATCACTCAGGCAACATTTCAGGCAAAATGTTGGAAAGACAGAAGATGATATTCTGGACACAGCAAAAAAGACTTTCCTTAATGAAACATTTGAGTACTCATTATTAGAACAAGGGGCAGTTACCTCAGCACTAATCTTTTCTTCTCTTCCAATATTCTGCTTTTTCTTATTGACTACTTGCTTTTCTTCAGCCTTTCCAGGAGCAAGTGAGAGCTTCTTTTCACCAGCTGGAATACTGCGTTCCTTGGATCTGCAGCTTTCACTGAGCTGTATATATTCAACATTCTGTACCACCTTAAAGTATAAAAACATGTATAAAACTCACAAGGACATGGGAAGTAGTTTCAGACACCACTTAGTACAAATGACAGAAACAGAAAAATAGGTGACACATTTTTTGCTTAATATCTCAAACCATACTGCAGAAAATAACAAATGTATTCTCTCCTGAGTCTTTATAAATTAAGCAGGTGGTGTGACTTGGGACACATATTTGTAAGTTTAACCAATTACATTAAAGCAGTTTAAGTTTAATTTTCAGTTTTATTACTTGTAAGTGAACTGCTTCTCGGATTGTGATAATCCAAACTCCAGGCCATAAGGGTAATGGCGAATACATTGTAAACGTGAATAAATGAATGTAGCCAACAGTCTGTATTTCAACAACCGTCTGGGAAAATACATGAGTTTTACAGGACAAGGAATTAAAAACAGTCACTATGTACATTGTAAACATTTTAGGAAAACAAAGGAGTTGTTATGGGGAAACAGCTGCAATGAAATATGTATTTTGTCAGTTTCAGGAAATGTTAGTTACATTGACACACATTATCAACATGTTTTCAAAATGAAGTTTTAATTGTAATAAGGAAAATAAAAAAATATATATTTTTGTTATAGCTGTCATTATTCTAATTTTCAAAAATGTGCCAAAATGTAATGGTTTAGCACTCATTTTTACTTGATAATGGGGGAATTCTACATTAATTCCCTATTGGACAAAGAGCATTTTCCAACAAAGTATTAATGCACAGATAGAATTTAGTTCGAAAAAGTCCACCTTTCCACAACAGAGTATTAAGCTGCCATGAATCAAGAACTGAAGAACAAAGCTTCCATTTTTTTATGTTTGCTAAACATGGCTTTGCTGTTTAGAAATTATAAAATAGAAAAGTAAATAAAGAAAGATTAAAGAAAAATGAATGTGTGTGTGTGTGTGTGTGTGTGTGTGTGTGTGTGTGTGTGTGTGTGTGTGTGTGTGTGTGTGTGTGTGTGTGTGAGAGAGAGAGAGTTTGAGCGAGGGTCTCAGCACATACATCTCAGCTTCTTTGAACAAGAATTCTGGATAAAGGTAAAAATATGAGAAAAAAACAAAATCAGGAACAGATTTTACATGTAATCCTTATCAACATGCATCTTCTATCCTACAAGAAGTATGAAAATATAATGTCTGTCTTCACTGACTGACAATAATCTTCACCGATTTATCAGAAAATTAAACATTTTCAATGTACAAAGAAAAATTAGGGACAATTGAGAGGCATTGCACTGACTCACATGCCTTGTACTTTATGACTTTTATTCATTCATTTGATCACAATGAAACATCTAAAATGTACACAGTGAAGAAAGGCATAACTGCTGGGCATGCGTGTGTGTGTGCATGTGCACGCATGTGTGCAATTTTTATTGTATTAAAAAGACTTTTTTTTTTTTTATGAGTTATTGCCTACACAAGCTGGAATCATTTCCGTTCATTGATCAATGCACAGCTCTTGTATTACTTCTGCCTCTTTCTTCTTTTCAGTTTCTTCTGCAGTGGGGAAAAGGGACTTTCTTTCCATTTACATTCTTTTCTTTACAGATTTAGCAATCTCTTCTACCTTCGTGTGAAACAAAACATACAGCAAGAACTGTTGAGGGAGAGGTCATTTAATACACTGTTTAGGTTAAATAAGACTTGAGATTCTTGTGTATTAAAATGCCAACTGCGGGGAGCAATCAAATCAAGACTCTGCTGAGGCTTTGCAAGCTAAGCAGTGGGCATGCCTTGTGATCCTTCTTCCCAGGGTTAGGCAAATAAATCAATAAACCGTTTACGGGACATCTTAATGTAGAAGAAATGAAGTTTGACTCTGGAAACACGGAGAGTAAATTCTTAATAAACACAAATAAATGCACTAGAAAATGCTACTACATTTTGCACAGTACTAAAAAGAATGTCATTAAAACATCAGCTGCATTCCTTGGATTAGTGCAAACTGCCCCTACCTGAGCAATGTTTGCATCTGCAGTTTGCCCATATAATACCTCCTGTCTTTCTTCTGCCTCTTGCTTCTTTTTATTTACTTCATCAGGTGTGAAGGAATTATTATTAGGATCGAGTCTTCTGTTCTTAGATTTAGTGGTCTTTTCCGCCTTAATGCAAAACAAAACATACATAAAGTATGAATTTAAATGCAACAAACATGATAGGAGAAATTCACTTAATACACCAGGGAAATGGATATTTTATATTTTTGTGCTCTAAATAGCCAACTCAAAGCACATGTACCAAGAAAGTAAAGCATCTGAGCATCTCCAGATCTTTTGCAAGTTACAGTATACCTTATGACCCTTATTTTTGGGGCTATCCCAATAAATTAATAATCAATTTAATTTTAATTCATTTATTCCTTAACCACATAAGTGAACTGATCATTTTTGGATCATCGCCATCAGCAACCCAGACTACCGGGACAAGTGTAAATGCACAGTATAAAGGGATAATAATGTAGCCAAGTAGAAATGTTCTGGCCAGATGGACAGAGCCCATCAGTGCATGGCCATTTGCCAGACATATTCTTATTAGGACAGAGCCTACACCTCAGCACATACTACTGAACTTAAAAGGAGGGAATGAGAGACATAACATAGTTAGATGGTAAATATTTCATGGAAATCTAGACATTGGATTTGGTAGACAGTGGTAAAAAAAGCTGTGAACAGCTGAAGACCAGAAAGACTGGAACTAATTCTTGTAAGATTGTCAGTTAGCTACCATCTACGATATGGCAAAGGTATAGGTTTTGAGCAATACTTTCAATACATTGCTGTAATTCTGCTGAACTGAAAGTAGCTGTTCCCTTAATGAAACTCTCAGAACTGCTATTTTGTTTTAAATTTCAAAAGTTATATTTTTAAACTTTTGTTTTGGAAAAGGGAGTTGGAATTATGCCATCAGCAGATTAAACTATAGTGCATTTATATATATTTCTGGCATCTCTATGACTAGTCATGCTGTCAAAAGCCATCATGCAATATGCATTTCATTAACTAGTTAATTAATGTATTTATATGCTGGCACGTAGCTTGAGCACGTTCAAACAGAACACACAACATAATGTAAAACAGATCTATTTGTCTGTTTACGGTTGCACCAAATTGTGTTTTCAAACTACTTAGTTGTGATAGAATGAGTTGTGATTGTTGGCTTTGGTTGGCTACCTTGAATCCCACATTCATGCTCTCCGTCATATGCTATGCTTTCCTATGCTATATTACAGTATACTATATTATATTACACTACTCCTTCTGTGTGGAAGATTTGCAACTGATTACCTTGTAGGAACCGATAACTTCTGCTATCATAACTATATTAGTGGAGATGGAAAAACTTCAGTCAGAAAATCCTACATGACAAAATAGAAGTTTTCTTTTTCAGCTCAGAGTTTTTTTTTCTTTATGAGCTTAGAACAATTTAAAGAATGTTTTATTTGCACCATAAATAGAATACAGGAGTAAATAAATCAACTCTGTGAGCCAGGGGGGTAGAGTGTTGAACTTAATGCATCAGGTGTGTTAGTCAGGGACTACCTTATTATTATTTATCAGTTAAAGTACATCTGCTAGCACCTGTGATCTGAATGTCAGGTTTCCATGTTCACAGCTGTTGTAAAGAAATACTTCATTAAAGAAGCACTTAGTTGTGTTAATGCTATAATAATTAATAGTGTGGTCTCTTGAAGTGGATGAGTCAGCAAGTCTGTTATGGGACATAGTCTTGCTTACACTCCTGTGAGGTAGAAAACATTCAGCCACCCACATGGAACATCAGTGGAGTTGCTGACTTTGTATATAATGCAGACTTTTCTGTTTCCTTGAACCATTGAACCAGTCAGTTCAGTTACCAGAGCCTACTCGCTTCTTTAAGTATGGAAACAGAGGTGAATGCGTGTTTTATACTTTGGATGTTTACTAACTTCTCTCTCTCCTTCATTTTTCTGTGTACTAAAACAGCCTGCCTTTTAACTTTCTCAGTGTATTTCTTTATAAGTACTTCATTTATTTATATAGAAAACTTGCCTTGCACAATGTACATATTTAATAAGGCTGTTTCTGTTTGACATATTACTGTCTAAATCATCTCAGTGCTGACTGTTCACCATGTTTTATTTGTAATATAATTTGTATCAATCTGTTTTTGCAAATAATAACCTTATAATGGGAGTTTTTCTAACTGCGCTTGCACTGGAAAGGGCCTTTGATAGCCCAGTTGTATAACCTTTGTCAACAGATGAAAATAAAATGAATATTACATGGAACAACAAAGGATATTAGGAAAACTAACTGGATTTTGTTCCTTTTTTGAAGGGTAGCTAAAGTTTCTCCTTAATCCCTTTTTTCTTTATCACTATCACACTGACAATTTGGCCAAAACAGTATAGTAGCATTTTCTTATCTGTACAACAGCCTTGTCCCGAAATTGTAAAACTTTCATGACAGCACGACAGAACAGAACTTCCATGGCAGTGGGCCTGACCTAAGTTGGTAACACTTGCATTGTACTGTTTGTTAAATAATTTTAGAAAGGCACAGAAAGGCCTTGTAAAGTCACATGCTCATTAGAGCTGTTATCACTTCTGTTACATATTTCTGAAATGTCCCTACTAGGCATACTACATACGGTGACTTGGATTAATGTAAATTTGTGAAACATTATTCAGATAGTTTTCAAAAGGCAGGGTAGGTCCTCACAAGTGCACAAAAGGGGATCCTGTTATTTGTACCTTCACTTTTGGATTGATGCTGGTTAGGAATTAGAGTCTGATTATGGATTACTGCAGAAATGACTATCCTAAGGTTGGATTGAAAAGATGTTTGAGATAGTTGCATAACAGCAGATCTGTAAGAGAAAAGCAATCTGTGCAGTATCTCGTCTTACCCATCATTTCTATTTTCTGTAACTTCCACTCTTTGAATCTGATAAGTGTGATGAATGACAACTGACCTGGAGTCCATTCAGCTGGGACTACCTGGTCAAGCAGATATTCATTAACACTTTTTCATGTATAGACCTTTGTTTCTCATATCCTTCCTGCAAGGGAGACCCCTTATACCAACTCTGCGGTCACGGGCCTCTCCAACATAAACTCTGCTGTAACCAGACCTCTCCAACATAACAAACTCTGCAGTCACCAGACCTCTCCAACATAACAAACTCTGTAGTCACCAGACCTCTCCAACATAACAAACTCTACAGTCACCAGACCTCTCCAACATAACAAACTCTGCTGTAACCCGACCTCTCCAACATAACAAACTCTGCTGTAACCCGACCTCTCCAACATAACAAACTCTGCAGTCACCAGACCTCTCCAACATAACAAACTCTACAGTCACCAGACCTCTCCAACATAACAAACTCTGTGGTCACCAGACCTCTCCAACATAACAAACTCTATAGTCACCAGACCTCTCCAACATAACAAACTCTGCAGTCATCAGACAGGTAAAAATAAACAGCTCCTGCAAGGCTCAAACCCAGGACACTGCACACCATAGACAAAATGATTTACCACTAAACCATGTCAGTTTCTCCAACATAACAAACTCTGCGGTTACCAGACCTGTCCAACATAACAAACTGTACAGTCACCAGACCTCTCCAACATAACAAATTCTGTGGTCACCAGATCTCATAGTAAGTTCTATTCCACTGTCATGGAAGTTCTGTTCTCTCATGCTGTCATTAAAGTTTTAGTTTTTGGAGAAAAGGCTGCTGTACAGATAAGAAAATGCTAATATATCATTTTGGCCAAATTGTCATTGTGATAGTGATAAAGTAAAAAGACATTACAATTTATACCAATGAAGTCATTAAAGAAACTCACACAGCTGCAGAATGTCTACACCCTTTTGAAAGGATGGGTCTATACTACCTTATCGAAAAGTTGTAGCATCGAATGACTTTTCATTGAACCGTACAAGTCGAAAGCTTAAAAGAGCAAAAATGCAAATGAGTGAAATCTTTCCCTGGGAAAGAAACCACTTGGCCATACTTGTGAGTTTGCTCTTTTCCTCACTGTAGTATGATCTCGGAGTTGGTATATTTAGTTAGGGGGGTGTGGGGGCAAAGCCCCCAACTTTATGTTTAGATTAGTGTGTAGTTGGTGGTAGGGCTAGTGACTTCTTTCTCAGGGAAAGAATTCGCTCATTCGAGTTTTTGCTATTTTAAGCTGTCAACTTTTATGGTTTGATGAAAAGCAGTCCGATATTACGGCTTTTTGATAAGGTAATATAGACCATATGGTAGGCTAGTAAAAAATAATAATTTTTTAGTACTAAAGATGTAGTATAACATAAAGTGGATGATGTTTTCCTACGTGCCATCCTTCAGATGAGAAGTTAAACAAATGGTCCTATCTCCCTGAGTTTGTGGTTACATATGGGAGTGCAAAAGATCCTAAGCCACTCTTCAAAAAGAGTTAAATTTGTATGGTACCCTTCCAAATTTCCCCTAATCAGTATGAATACCATCTCAGGTCTCTCCTGAAAACAGACCACAAGCATAGTGCAATTAATCTGATAAAGAAAACATAATTAAAAAATATAAAAACATTTTGATAAAATTCAATATTAATGTGTTTAATATTTTAACTGTAACTGTAGTAGTAGCAGAAAAAAAGTCTGTCTATATTTGCATTAAGTAAAATAAAACATTATTGTGAGCATATAAAATTAACTCAATATGTATCAATAAAATAAAAAAAATCATAAGAGAAAAGAATTACGAATACAATATGGATCCCTGCATAACTGAACTGAGTGTTAATGGAAACTCATCTGTTCCTCTTAGTGGAAGAATTCCGTAGAATACCACTGAATACCATAATTCCAATGTCCAGCTCTCCCATTGCAGCAGGAATCTCTCCCTGTAATATGCAACACCAAGAGGCCTCAGAGCTCCACAAATGATAGAAGAAAGGAAGGAAATAAAACTATGGTTTCTGAAATATACTACGGATAAAATGCACGATTACAACAGGGGAGACAGTTGCCCTCCCTTGAGTGATAGTGTAGTTACTTCAATGCAAATGTCAAATATTTTAAGAAAGTCAGACAGCAAAACAAAAGGATGCAGTTTTTACCTTATCTTTCCTGAATACTTTAGTCATGGTATGCAACATGTGCCAAAAGGCTCCTCGTTTAGCTTCCTTCTTACCCCTGTCCTAGTAATAAAGAGTTAAAAATATTCATTAATAGTCATTATAACACACATACACACACACGCGCACAGAGCTCTTAGTTATATGTAACCCTTCAGAACTAATTACTGGTTTAGGTTCATCTATGCTCGGTATATGTTAAGGGTCATGACAAAGAAAAAACATGAATACATTCTTAGACCCTAGATGTGCATGCTACAAGTTCTGCCTGCAGTTTGCAATGCATTGCATGACTAAAGATTGGTTCTGGCCATATGGGTTTTGCAGGAATAAAGCTCTGTCTATTGGAGGACTGACTTGTTCAGTGTATGATATAATTTAGGAACAGGAAGCCATAGACATCCTCAAGGAATAATGCTCTGGCTTCAACTGAATTTATTTGCTTTTTTCAAGAATGTAATTTAAGCAGCAGCATTACAGTATTTTGATAGCTTTACTGGATGATAATAATGACGTGCAGTTTGACATCTGAGATTTCTTTATTCTACATTCTGATTAATTAACTTAAAACTCCTAAGAAAAAGCCCACCAAGCAATGTTCGAATGGCCCCAAAGATGCAGACATAGGAAGTTCCCAACAGATGCACGCAAGCTTTGAGAATATCATCTCCAAAATGTTGGGATCACATGCTGTTCCTTGACTACTTCCAGACTGTTCAAAACTGTATATCAAATAAAGTCTAACCAGGCAAGGATTGAATTTAATTACTGTTCCTGTAAACATCTGCATTGATTAAAATCTCCATAAACTATAGAGTTTGGTAGTACCAGAATTCAAGACAAGCCATGTAAGCAAAGCTCAGTTTTGATCTTTAACAGAAGACTGTGTAACAGAAAATATTTCAGAAATTAACACAGGCTTCAAATAGACTTACCAGCCTTCTTGCTCTTCTGATCTGCAATGGGTTTTGAAAGACATGGACAGAGGACTACTGTGAACAAATGCAATTTATAATGATATAACTGCTTGTTGTTACCAACTGCAAAACCATCCCAAAGGCACAGTCAGGATTTTGGACTTTACACAAGTTTCCAGCACGTGGCCTCGATCCCTCACCCCGGACAGTTTATGTTTGTAAACTGCATAGGCTTTACATGCTGCAGAACTATGCATTCTGAGACAAAAAGTGAAATACATCAAAATAACAAAACATATAACCACAAATCCTAATCCATGCTATTCAGAGGCCATTCCAATGTCATGCTATTAAATCACCAAGTTATAGGTTTTAATGCACTCATAAAATTGTTGAGATATTAGTATTTCTATAATCAGACTGAGAATATATACCTATAGCTGTCAGGGCTGCAAAAGCCATTGAAAGCATAGATTATCATTATGAATAGAAATCAGGGAAATGGTGTTAATCATTGATATGGCGAAAATTATTGCTGAGTATTTTGCAAAGTAGTGCACATAAGCATTGAAGAATTAGAAGCAGATACTTTGCAAGGAAAGTGGTTACAGAAACTGGAAATCAGAACACAATCTCACATTTAGCATTGAATTTGTTTATTTAGCCAAACTTGTTTGTGACAGAGAAATTTCCACTATAATACTGAGAACAAAGAATCTGACATATAAGCAAATTGCTTGGGAGAAATTGAAATCTTTCTTAGAGAAATATTCAATAATTTCCCTTTACATATATGCATTGTTATGGACATTGCATATACTTTATTATATTTGTTTGTACATAGTTTGTATGATCTTTGACTTTTAAAAAATAAAAACATATCTGAGTAAAAAAAAGAATTACGAGCAGATACCATTAGAGCCCAAGCTGCATCTGTCAAAGACTTTGGTTAGAGGTTTTTGGACTGCAGAAACCAGCACCCTCCTGGAGAGGAACAGGGACTACAGGAAAGACATTATACAGGAAGTACAGAATATGAGATAAAGGGGTGAGAAATGAGTGGGGAAGCAAAGGATTGAAGAAAGGGACTTGGCTAATTGTACAAAATGACCAAAGAAAAGGACTCACCACATTTCTATCCTGATTAACAAAAATATATAACTCAGTAAATAAATAAATAAATTGACAAAATCAGAAAATGAGATAGGATGGAGCCATTTAACCTGATTTGTAGATGCACTTGACCCCTGGAACACTCATTACACAAAATATTTAGTATTTTTAACAAAATAAGATAGTATTCGATGGAAGCAAGTGATTATCAGTGGCTGGATTGTTTCCTTGCATTAATTTTGAAGTGGACTGTACTTACTCAAGAGATCAGGGTAGCCAGAACATTTAAACTACTACCAATAAAAAATCCCTCAACTTCTCTGTTGTCTTGACTCTTTGCTTAGCCAATCTGACAGGACAGATGGTAAGTGTGTGAGTGCAAAGAGAGAAGTATGATTTTAAAGGGGCAAACAACATTGACGAACCTATCGACAATAGTGAAGGGGTTATCTGGCAGGATAGTCAAGAGAAGAGAGGGTAGCTGAGACATGGTATTTTTTAGACACTATCAAACTACTGTGATGTTATCTTGGCCCCCAACTGACTCATCAGTACCCTTTTTCATTCTGGCATAGCAACACACATCATTCTATGTGGGTCTTGCTGACTACATTACAGTCAGAAAAACAGTTTAACAGCATAAGATGTCTGTCATTAATAGTGGAAATGATGCACCGTGTTTTTACATACAAGCTAATAATTTACAGGCATCTTCTTGTAGACTTTGGAAGGCAATGACCAAGAGCACTACTTTGTAGTTCTCAAAAAAATTAAAAGTATTATGGAGTTTTAGTGTTAATATCAGAAGAAGAAATATTTTTCCATTCTCAATATTATTTTATTTGATATTTTTTGTTTACAGTATTGTGAATGTTCAAACTTTTTTGTCAGTGTTTTAAATTTGGCATTAAATTAGTTTAATCATATAGCATAGAACCATATATATATATATATATATATATATATATATATATATATATATATATATATATATATATATATATATATATATATA
Organism: Protopterus annectens; assembly: GCF_019279795.1. Lineage (NCBI taxonomy): Eukaryota > Metazoa > Chordata > Ceratodontiformes > Protopteridae > Protopterus > Protopterus annectens. The sequence continues at coordinate 910,831,474 of NC_056727.1, read as the reverse complement.
TATATATATATATATATATATATATATATGTTCAAAATTAAAACTTACACTTACAGAACATTGAATAAAGTATGTTGACAGTATTACAAGTAGTAAATATGAAGAAAAAATACAGTTTGTGGAGAAATAGTGCTGTGGCATAACATTCCAATTTCTATGAAAATCCAATGTTTTCTGTATACTCAGACAGGTGAAATTTGAAATTTACTGGTATTTTGGTGGAAAAACAGGTCCCTCGCAATGGAACTTCTATGACTGATCTAAGTATTTCAACACTGTTTCTGAGTTGTTTCTACTGGTTTCATAATATAAATAGTAGACTGTATATCTCTTAACTCATTTTGTGCTGTTTTCCTGATGATTTATTTTAATGTACTGCAGTTATCTGATGTGCCCACTGAATACTTACATCTAGATAGATTATTAAATGTCATTAATTTTGTGGAAAAACAGCATCTCAAATTGAATGTTTAAAACTAAAACTCAATCACTGTGTCAGTGTCTCTGGTAAATCTGATAGATTACCAACTAAATATTTTAAAATTTTAAAAGAGAAAAAAGATCAGCTCTTGCAGATGTATACCTACCGAGCACAGTTTATCATCATCTCTTTGAACTTCAGATTTAATTTCTGATTTTTTCATCTCATTCAACAGATTTGCACATCCTTCTGTCTCAGTCCAGGCTAATTTTATTTCTGTAGTCCTCTCCACCTTGGACTGTGAGTTTTTTAAAGTTTCTTTCATGTGGCTGGACTCTGGATAAACGGCATTTTTATTTCTTCTTTTTATGGTTTGATCTAGTTTGTCTTTTGACTTTTCTGATTTCACAGGTTCCATCATGTGGTTGGATTGTGGATGGTCATTTACTGCTGCTTCCTGTTGAGGTAAAACACCTCCAGTTGTGCCTGAAAACCTCACTGTTGTACTGGGTTCTGTTGCAGGTATCCTATAAACAGACATATGAGGTGTATGGATGATGGACAACACAGTCTGAGTATTGTAATCTAGAACTGCTTAAATGTTTTACTGCTACCGCTTTTCCACATCCTCATTTTGCTGAAGTACCCAGATTGTGTTAATTAAACATAACTTACATGTCAATGTCTCATCCTTAATACTTTTAATTCAGCTTTCCTTCTAATACCAGGCCTTAACTTTCCTTTCCCATTTTTAACCAAAATCCCCAGTGCTCCTTTTACAACTAGCTAACTTTGACACTCCTCACATACAGGCCCCAAGTCCATGTTTGAAGACTTCTAACCTACAGTCACACCAAAGGACAGAAAAAACACCACAATGCCAATCATGTGACATTTCAGAAGTGATGTCAGTGCCCAAGGAGTGTCTATAGCTAAAGAAGACACATCTGGTGTCTTCAGACTAACAGTATAAGCCAAGTAGTTCAGTAATTACTTTATGACTTCTGCAAACAATCAATATACTGTCGAAGATCTAGTGAAAGTTTAAACCTAGAATTCTTCCAGTTAACCACATCCATTCAATGTCAGGACAGTCTGGCATTTACAAATTAATGAAAAAATAAGGAAAACAATTCACCTTCAGATTAGAAAATTATATAGGTTGTAACTGATTACAACACTACTTTAGCCTTATAAAAAATCATTCTTTTCAGTTTGTATCAAGTATTTAAAATTAGTTTGATAGTAATATGCATCTGAAATAATATTTAAATTTTTTTAGAGACCTATAGGTTACTATTTAATACTACAACATGTAGATGTATGCCATATTGTATTTAGTAATTTGGGATATGTCTATATTTTGCAAAATATAGCTATATATATATATATATATATATATATATATATATATATATATATATATATATATATATATATATATATATATATATATATATATATATATTTTTTTTTTTACATGAAATATAAGAAAATACTGTGCACTGACTCAATTTATAATAAGTTTACATTTGCTGGCTGTTGTGTCTAACAGCACCCATCAGTTTTGAGAATAAAGATCTAGTTCCAGTCCACATTTTTAAATGATCATGACTATATGGTGATACATGAATCATTATTTATATCCCTTTGCTTACATTTTATACAAAAGAGAAGAGGTGAAGAGAAGGAATATGGATATGGAATTTTAAGAGGACAGCAAAATAATATGTATGCAAGTATATATGTAATTTTTCTTCTCCCATCTTCCTTTTTTCTCAGAGCAGTCTTACTTAAATTTAATTTCCAGGAAAAATGAAAAACCAAATCATTACTGCTATGTTACATCTGACTTTATTTAACAGAGGCTGTATAGTTTGGACTTAGTGAGAAGAAAATAGTTTAACTGGATATTAAATTCTAGTTAAGGGAGGTACTATTTATATTGCTAGGAACTGACTTACTTGTTTCCATGTTCTTTTTGTTAAAGTGTAGCTTACATTTTTAGTTTGTGTAGATATGTTTTGCATAGCATGTTATATAACTTCTCTTTCATTTTCTCATTTTTCATAGAGTTTCATATTAATTTATACTATAATGTATTCTTTGGCATGTTATATCCAACTATTTTTACTTTTTAAACAGTTTTCTTTCTAGACCAATGACCATTTTAGTGTTTCAATGACTAAATATTAATGGTTGAGCACTCACCAAAAAGCAAGATTAAATAAACTAAAATTAATAAACCCAATATAATCTTTTTTTTAGGACAGCATTTGCTGAAAGAAACTCTAAATTGCTTTACATAAATTATCTTGCTTTCTACTTTAAGCAAAAAGTAGGTACAATTCTCCACAAACAGGGATCTATCATACCAAAGACTTAAGGCACTATAATGGCAATGATAGTATATTTCCAGTGAATATGCCTGAATTTCAAAGTGGGGAATACCCTCATGCCAGTGAGTTCTAAATTCATGAACTAACAGCCAAAGTCTCAGAAAATGTATTAAATATTATTCTGATAATATGAAAGAGCAAATAATTTTTGTCAGAAGAAGCCAGTTGTATTTTTGCTAAAAAAAAATATTTCTGCCACAAAAGAACCTTGGATATCAACTTCTGCAAATGCTTTGACAATCTGGGTGCAAGATTTAAATTTAAAAGATAAAGTATAAAGATGTAGATTCCTTTTTGGTCACTCATTATTCTTATGCTTTTTGTACCCAAACAATAATAGGTAGGGTCTATCTTCTATGAATTTGATTACAAAACTGGAATCACTTACAATCATTGTATGTTCTGTTTCTAATTATAATGATTTATTGTTCACATCCTGTGTAACTAATAACAATTTACCCTTCTTCTGCTATTTGATATCAGTTAAATATTCTAAAGGCTGGTACTTTAATGAATTTAATTGCATTCTACTGCAGAGTGATAAACTAGAAACTAATATTTTTCTTAAGAATTCTTAAAAATGTTATTGATATGGTCGAGTTTCTATGTGATATAAATTATTGGGACAAACATGTAGAAATTAAAAATAATAACTATAGCAAAAGTGAAAATACAGGAAGGAGATACAAAACACATAGGTTTTCACATCAATACCAGTAGTGGAGTTAGGCCATAAAATTTAAATATTCTTATTGCACAAATGCCATGGAGAGCAAAAAGCACAGTCTTGACTGCCTGGATTATTGCCTCTTGGATAATGTAAGGTCTAATTCAGAAGAGGCATAACGGTCAGCAGCCACACGAGCAAGAGTAGTACAAACAGAATTAGAGACTAACAAATCTACAATATTATTCTACAAAGATAAACCTTGGCAACATTAACAATCATCTAATATAAAAAAAAAACTTGCACTAATACATTTAGTGATTGAAAAATCATATGAGTTGCTTGACTGGACATATCTCATTTAAATGTTAGAAAACTGTAATCTTCCAGTTATATTTAAAAGAGTTATAGTCTGAAAAATGTTTTAACTAAATTTAATTCAAGTAATGAAGACTGGTTACTTGGGCAACAACTGAGGATTTTTAATTTAAATATTGCATGGTATTCCTTCAGCAGAAACAAATAATTATCCTAAATTGATATCATGCATAAATTTCATTTTAAACAATAACACAGAGGAATGCCATTGTTTACATGTTATAAAATTATTTCAAATAATAAAGAAGCCATTCATGATTACTGCTGGAGTTTTATGCTCAACTCTTCTTTCTTCAATTATCTCTGTTTTAAATCAAAAGTAATTTAGTTTAAAATCTACTGCTAATATAACCTCTTTGTTATTTTAGAGACTTTTTCATTAATGCTTTATGCAACCTTTTTTATATCATACAAGACTAGTACAATAGTTTAAAATTGTAAAAAAGCATGCTAAATATATGAAATCCAATTTAAAACATGTCATGGAATATCATTTTATTTTTTGAGGACTTAACCAAAGCCTTTTGGACTGTTAGTGTCATTCTGTCAAAAATTTAATTTTATTTAATGCTCCAATTTCAATTTAATTTGATGTAGTCTAAATAGTTTTATGGTGTTTATTGATTAAGGACAGATATATATATATATATATATATATATATATATATATATATGTATATATAAAAAAGTTGGAGCTTGATGTCATAAACTTGAATGTATAGTTTCCTTAAAAGACATTAAGACCAATGTATGTAAAGGATACTATTGCTAACAAAAATAACTGTTGCCATAAATGTGAAACAAACTGCATCTGAGTTATGTTTGAAATCACTGATTAGATATGTCATCACCTAACGACTCTTCACAGGTATAATGCTCATTATTGAAGCACTATGAATGTCTGGTATGGTTTGTGGACAAAGATATCTGCTGGTAATTGCATACCCTGTCTGCATATTACTCTCATGTACTTACATTTGATTGCAACATTCATTGACCTTCTCTATTTCATTGCAAGCTTTAATGAGCCTCATTACTTGCTCAGAGTCTTTCATTTCAACAAGCTTAGTTGATGTTTCATAGCCTTCATCAATAAATATCTCTTCTATGTCAGATTCTTCCTCAGAATAATCTATGGCACCAGGAAGCTGACAGTAAGTAAAATTAATTTCCTTTCTCTGCAGAAGAATAGAAACAGCACTCATGAATAAAATGTTTTTGCTCTGTGTTTTCTCCCACCACCACAAAAACACATATATAGTAACACTTATACAATATCTGCAGAATTCACAGCATTTTGGCAGATGAAATTCAAAATCAAGCCACACCTCAAATGCAACTGACATCCCTGTCCATTAGCAGAGGAAGATTAAACTGGAAGTGACAGCAGCCAAACTTTTTAACTAATGCAAATGTTAAATATTTCAGGAATATTGAATTAACACATCTTTCTTTCTTGTTTGTATTTTTCAATCCATTTATCTGAATAGTGATCTCTGTATTGACTTCTATTACATTATTTCTATTTATATACATATCAACACTGTTATTTCTTTATTTCAATGTAATTCATTTAAAATGCAAATAGTAATCTTGATAGTTATAATCCAGTAGAATGTCTCAAGCTGCTCAAGCTGTTTTATGGATTTCTTCATTTGCACAAAAATTTTAAAGTTTCATTCTGTATCAGAACTGCAGCTAGTCTAGGTGGCACAGTGGGCAGTCACCACACTGATGCTACCCTCTCAATCCAAAGTTGAAGACTTCAAAATGAAAAACAATTGTTAAACTATAGCATTGCACCAAAGACCAACTTCGGCTAAACAAGTCTTTTGGCAGTACGGTAATGATTGCCAATAACTGGGTCCAAGTAGATTTCTATGAAAGATAGCTTAACTGATTTGTGGAACTGCACTTGTTCCCAATCAGCAATGATTAAGGCTACTGATCCCATCCCCAACTCTTACTCTCACCCGAATTCCTGTTGTTATTCTACTTTAACTATAAGCTTTGGGGAAATAAAATATTCTGAATATTTAGCAAAATATATTTAGCAAAAGATAAGGGACACACTGCAAAATATTTTTTCCATGTGTTGTATGCCCCATGTTAAGAACCATCAAGCACTGGGGCAAGAGCTGTCTGCAGGGGATCAGTACTCAAGCAGCCATGAGGGTACTTTGTATCCTTGTTGGCATCCTGGCAATGAAGGCATACAATATAGGTTCCAAATCTATCCCGCAGCAATGAGCAAGTGACCTACATCATCGTAAAAGCCACTATGCCCTCCAGATGAACTAAAAGTGATAACCACCACCTATATGGCTTGGTGGCCAAATGCCCACTCCAGACCATTCTTGCATCACCATTTCTCCAGTGAGGGACCATATCACTGGACATCCAAAGCCTGCTTCTCCTCCAGGAGGCATTCCCATCCTCTTCATGTTAGCTCCTACAGATATTAAACAACCAAACATCTGTTGATCCATCAACAGCACTTTCAGTGAGTATTGTACAATTGATGTGAAAAGAGTGAAATGATTTTTGCTGAACCTTTGAGGTAAGTTTTTTTTTGCATGTAGCTGAGCAAGTATGCGTGTTATGGCCCTCTACCCAGCATTTCTTAAACACCCCAGAGGAGATAAATAAAAATATACAGCTAAAACTCCCAAACCAAGATAATGTAGTGGTTAGAGTCATGGCTTTACATGCAGACATTCACAGTTTGAGTACAAAGACATTCTGTATTTTTACATGGAAAAGCAGTGTTAAAATCATTATTTTCATCTTAAAGCATGTAGTAATTGATTTTTGTCAACCAGGGTAGTGTAGCTGGTGTAAAATGGAAGTGTGAGTGCATATAACATGTGAAGCCACCCATGTATACACAAGTGTCCCATACAGTATAGTCACACCCCTTGCTAATGTAATGAAAGCACATAGAGGGATGTCATGTAAAGTAAATCATATACACTTACTAAATGAAATGATTAGTCTGATAATTTTTTAAAATGAAAAGTGAGCAATGTTTAGCAATGCTCAACTATGCTTAACAAGTTTAAGCATCACTTAGACGTGAATGCTAAGTAGCAGGTAGCTCAGCTAAGTGGATTTGTGCACTGTTAAGCAGTGCTCACCAATTACCCCTTTAAGCACTGTTCAACTGAGCTTAGCAGATTTAAGCACTGCTTAGCGTAGCTTAACTTGTTCAAAATGGTCCAATGATAGCAAAGGGCAGGAATATCACCTTATTTAAACAGCACAGGTGGGAATACAGCCAGAATCTGTTATAGTTCATCTTTGCAGGTACTATGGCTGGTGTAGGTGAAGGAGCTCACTTTTGGGTGCAGCGCCTGAGCATTCAGGAGTCCAGGGTCATGGCTGAACTCCTTGTAGAAAACCATGAGGAGAGATTGCTGCAGGGCCATTACCAGGGCTCACAATACAAAGTGAAGTCTGGGACCATCTTGCACATGATCTAACCAGTGCTACTGGCATCCGCTGGACTGGTGAGCAGGTACAGCACCAATATGCTCACCTACCGTGGAGGAAGGGGGTGCTCTTGGCCCAGTGAATCCACGATGCACAGGCATGTAATACTCCAGTAGTGAGTAAGTATCACTATCAAGCAGTTTGCAGCAAATACTAGCCAGAGAATGTGACAGACAGGTATGCATAATGTTTGTTTTTCTCCCATACAGCTGCAGGAGAGAGGGCTAGTAATGTAGAAGCCAATGCTGACAGACCACTGAGGCTGCGCCAATAGGCTGGTGAGTACAAATCTATTTTGCAGTATCATGTGCAAATAGCTAAGAAGGAGTACATTGCTTACTACTAGTAGGTATACTGTCACCGTGTTAACTGAATAAGTAAAAAAGTTTGACCGACTAATATTGATGTGTAATAAAGATCCCTACAAAAAATGGCGTGTTTATTCTGGTATGCTGTTGTAGACATATAGAATGTATACAGGTTCTTCACACCAAATATGGCTGTGACAGCATACATTAACTGAGGTTGTTCTGTGAACCAGCTGTTATGAAAAACTGCATATGGTGGAGCTGTAAAACAAGATATAACTGAAATGTGAAATATATACCACACTAAGCTCTGAACCCTGAATAGTAATGTGTAAAGTTTCAAAGTGTGTGCCATCCAGCTCTGTCTTGTGTTAACCTTTGCTTTCCAAATTGTAGTAATCCAAAGGATTAATGCACGGTACTATAACTATCCATCATGCATGCATCACAGGATTACAAGTTCAGACTGTCTAACCAAGAGACTTCTTCTTTTTCTTCTTCTTTCAGCTTTTTCCTCAGTTAGGGGTCGCCACAGTGGATCACCGTCTGCTCATGATTGGCAGTGGAGTTTTACAGTATCGAGTTGCCAGCCCAGCACCCAACCTTCCACAGAAGGCACACACATGCACGCACTCACACCTAGGGCCAATTTAGTGTGTCCAATCCACCTACAGCATGTCTTTGGGATGTGGGAGGAAACTGGAGCACCCGGAGGAAACCCATGCGACCACAGGGAGGAGATGCAGACTACGCACAGAAGGCACCCCAGCTGAGGATTGAACCGGAGAACTTCTTGCTGTGAGGCGGCAATGCTAACCGCTGCACCACCATGGTCTAACCAAGAGACTATTAGGCAGAAACCAGTGAAACAAGGAACAGCAGTTCCCCAGTATCTCAGTGTGATGAGAAATAGCTCCGTTGTTAATTTTGCATACCCAGACATGGTTCAAATCCAGGGAGTAGTACAATGATGTGTGCATATCTAAACACAAGGAATCAGGAATAAATTTAAAAACACTCGGGTAGTGTTAACAGATATTTTCTCCACAGGTTTTACAGGTAAGGAAATGTTGGTAGTAGCTGAATGAAGGGTATACTAGTAAACTCTGTACAACTGTTCAACTGTTCCACCACATGCCTGAAAATGACAGCAGGATAGGTACATACAACATGCACTCTTCCCAATACGTCTCTCAAGTGACATGCTGTCATGGCTAGTGGTCACTGCTGCCAATAACCCTGGACACAGATAGGAAACAAGTTGAAGTATGCCAGTAGCACACTCACATAATAGCAGTTCAGGGTACCTATCCTGTGCCAGATATGTAACTCTGACATGTACGAGTCCCGTCTAGTTATGTATCCAGAGTTGTCACAGTTTGTCCCATACCATTTCAGGCTGATAGTTTAATAGATATGTTTGTGCTGCAGAAGCTATGGGCCATAGGCAGATGTAAAGTGAAGGCAGACCCATAGAGCACTGAGCAGTACTGTGTGGAAAATAGAAGCATAAACAGTTGTCAATGGACTTTTTGTCTCTCCCCCCACCCCTCATCTGGATCAATACTAAAATTTCTCCAAACCTAATGTTGGGACTTGTGTTTTATTATTATTCATATATTTGATTGGTTGCATGTTAACATACCTTGTTCAAATGCCATTGTTGGTGGCCTGTTGCCATCACTGTTACTGGCACATTGTTATGATGCATACTGTTGTTCCATTTATGCATGTGTTTGTTTTGCTATGCAACTGTTTCAAATCTGTTTAATGGGTTTAATTGGAACACCCATGCATGATGTTATAACTAATCTTGAAATGTGCTGTTCATGACTAACTAACATAGTTTTTAAAACCTCAACACCATAGCACATTTGAGAAGGCAGATCCTGGTGGATCTGCCTGTCCCTCCTCATCTGGCCATGGCACTGGGCCCCAGCATGTCTGGGACCCAACCTGGCACTTCCTCGTCTGCTGGCCCTGCACTGCGTTTGGGTGGAACTGCCTCAGGGGGTGGGGCCCATCCCCTCTGGGAGCGAGTGCAGACAGGAGCCTGTCACCCGCAGTCAATTCCAGGGTTTGGTGCATAGCACCATCTGAGCAGAGTTTGGTGGGCAGCTGCACCAGATTAAGGGCCACCTGGTGCACCTTGAGGGGCAGGCCACCCCTCCTGTCCAGCCCCCAGCATATTCACCTTCAAGGCCGTGAAGCAGCAGTGGTGACTGCCCATGGGTGGGGACCACAGTCCCACTGTATCCATTTGGGGGCTCATGGGCTTCGGATTCCCTGTATTGCATCAGAGTGGTCATCACAGGGCCCTATTTGCAGGAGGTAACATACCTCACAACCTGTTAGTGTAAGAAATCTGGACAAAGACTCACAAAATGGAGGGACAAATGGACAAAACTAGGGACATCATTGAAAAGTAGTCTTATACAGTGCATATAAAAAGTGTACACACCCCTGTTAAAATGTCAGGTGTTTGTGACATACAAAAATGAGACCAAAATAAAACATTTCACAACTCTTTCTACCTTTAATGTGACCTATAACCTGTACAATTCAATTGATAAACAAATGCGCCTGTTAGGGGAACAAGTATGAAAAATAAAACACATGCAATAAGCTAGATGCATAAGCGTGCACAGCCTGAAGCTAATACTTTGTTGAAGCAGCTTTTGATGTAATTACAGCATTATGTCTTCTTGGGTACACATCTGCCATCAATTACAGAGACTCTTTGATTAACAATGAATAATGGTCAGCTGTCCTACTAGACTTTTCTAAACATTTACTCAGTTGCCTGCTACAGCAACAGCCATGGTTCACAGAGAGCTTACAAGGCTTCAAAGGGATCACATTGTGGAAAGGTATCAACCCGGAGAAGGGGACAAAAGCATTTCCACAGCATTACATATACCATGGAACATGGTGAAGACAGGCATCAAAAGGTGGATAAAATATGGGACAACAGTGACATTGCAAAGAAGTGGACATCCCTCCAAATTTGATGAGAAGACAAGACCAAAACTGGTTAGAGAGGCTGCCAGGAGACCTACAGCAACACTAAAGGAGTTGCAGGAATTTCTGGCAAGTACTGGTTGTGTACTATATGTGACAACAATCTCTTGTATTCTCCATATGTCTTGCCTATGCGGTAGGGTTGGAAGATGGAAGCATTTTCTCACACCAAACAACATCCAGGCCTGGCTATATTCTGAAAAACAATACATCGTCTCCCAAACGTATGTGGGAAAATGTGCTATGGTCTAATGAGACCAAGGTTGAACATTTTGGCCACAATTCTGAAAGTTTTGTTTGGCGCAATAACACTGCACATCATCAAATGAACACTATCCCCATGGTGAAACATGGTGAAGGCAGTGTCCTGCTTTGGGGTTGCTGTTCATAAGTTGGAACTGGGGCTTTAGCCAAGTTGGAGGGGATTATGAACAGTTCCAGATACTAGTCCATTTTGGCACAAATTCTTCGGGTGTCTGCTAGATAGCTGTAGATGGAGAAGGATTCCACCTTTCCACAAGACAATGACCCAAACCATGCATCCAACTCAACAAAAGAATGGCTTCACCAGAAGACAATCAACGTTCTGGACTGGACCAGTCAGAGCCCACACCTACATCCAATAGAATCTCTGTGGGGTGACCTGAAGACGGCTATGCACAAGAGATACCCTCACAATCTGACAGAGTTAGAGAGCTTTTGCAAAGGAGAGTGTGCAAATATTGCCAAGTCAATATGTGCCATGTTGATAGCCACCTTCCCAAGAGGACTGAATGCTGTAATTAAATCAAAAAGTGCATTAACAAAGTATTAATTTAAGGGTGTGCACACTCATATAACCAGTCTATTGTATGTATTTCATTTACTATATGTAACCCCTAACAGATGTGTATGTTCTTTAATTGGATTGCACATGTGGGTCTATATTATATATTCGAAGTTTCAAAACTTCAAACCTCATATGTTCGATAACATATGAGTGAAGTTTGAAACATCAAAAATATAATAAAACATAAAAAACTTACCTCAATACTCTGAGCAGCGGGGCAAGCCCCCCTTCACCCCCACTCCCCCGCTACTTAAATATACCAACTCCGAGATCACACTTTAGTGCAGAAAAGGACAATTTTTCCATTCTGCGCCATACGGAGCTCTTGCTTTTCACCTTCAAACTTTTTAAAGTTGGATCATATGGTGTTGACCATATGACATTTGAACTTTAAAAAGTTCTAGTAATTACTAGGGTCACGCACAGGTTATAGGTCACATTATAGGTGGAAAATGTTATAACATGATTTCTGTGGTCTCATGTTATATATCACAGAAAAACTGGCATGTTAACAGGGGTGTGTACACTTATCATATCCACTGTAAGCTTAGAAAGTTGTTAGAGTAACCAACTTTGTTTTAACATACATTTAGTGCAGGTTATGAAGTCTGTAACTCAAATGATGTCACTAATTAGTGGTGCCAATCCACAGATCATCCCAATAATGTATCAGACAAACACAGGATTTATGAGGAACAGACCAAACATATTAGCCACACATCTAGACATTCATTAAAACTCTGTACAGTTGAGAGGTATGTTCTATAGCAGTTGTGACTGTGCTATACAGATGATCAGCAAAAATGTGTACATGGGTTCAGTGTGTGCTAGGTGAAGGACCATCACCTACTAACACTACTCATCTATCCCAGAGGTGTATATTAGTAGTAACATTAAGTGGAAAGGGCTGCACTGCATGATGTTGAGGGCCTGTCCAGAGTATGTATGTTGTAGTCTGACTGTGTGTCATGAATGTCACCAGTTGGCTATTGTGAGGTATGTGTAAAACTTTTGTGCCACCTCACCTGTATGTGTCTGTGTCCATGTGTGCATGTGTGTGTGTGTGTGTGTGTGTGTGTGTGTTTGTACACATGTGTGCAATTACATTCTGCTAGCCGGTAAGCCATTAGACCTCAGGAATTTGTTTTAAAAGTGTTCAGATTTGTAAAGTAATACTCACTTTTTTCTCTTGCCTTGGTTGGTCTCTCTGCTCCCTGCCCTGCCCCCTATTCCCTCCCACCCCCACTACCTCTACATTTATAGTAATCATAGCCACACCCACAGCACACCCTCACATCACCTCCACCAATCACAGCTCCTCAAGTCATATCACATTAAACCACACCAACTTGCTCCACACAAAATACTCCCAATCACTCTCATTCCCACTAGGCATTTTTGCATCACCCACACTACTTTCCCATCCACATATAGTGCAACCCTATAATTCCTATTCAGACCCCCCCACCTAGAAACAACATAAACTTTATAACCATGACTATCACACAACTAAATCTAGTCTGTCTTCTCATAATTCTTTACAACACTACAAGTTATCACTCTAGCAATATCCCTAAACTTAGTAGCACAACACTGCATTATGCACTCTCATACACAGACACCACACATTATAATAATATCTGCCCACACTTATTCAAGAACTACATAACGGACCAATTCAGAACTAAACCCATATGCTCTCATTCCTACTCAAAAAAAAAACACAATACTTTCTCACACTCCTCACCAAACTCCAACATCTGTATAACCATTTTAACTCCAGGATCACCATAAGTGGGGATATCCACCCCAACCCAGGCCCAAATCCATCCTGTCCAACACAAACTGCTCAAACACAAATGTCAGAACATATTCTTCATCCCTGGGCAAATCAACAACAGCAGCAAAACCAACCATCTTTTAATGCTAAATATTAATATTAGAAGTATCAAAAATAAAATACCTGAACTCCAGGCCACAATAGCACACTACTCCCCAGACATAGTTGCTTTAACAGAAACCTGGCTAAATAAAAACATAGCTAAATCAGAAGTTCTCCCTACTGGCTACAATACCATTAGACAAGACAGACCACTTCATAAAGGGGGTGGAACTGCCTTGCTCTACAAGTCCAACTTAACTGTCCCAAACTCCTACCCTCCCCCAATAATTGGGACATACTTATCTCACAACTTCAACTTCACCCTAAAAGGTCATCACCACAAATCTATATTCCACCTGGTAATACACCTGCTAGCCTTGAAGACTTCTTATCCTGGTGTTCTTCCACATACTCACAAGAAACCCTTATTCTGGGGGACTTCAACCTAGATTGGTTCACCTGTATATCAGAACCACCAAGTAATCTAATAAATCTCCGTGGCTACCAGCAGCTAGTCCAAATTCCAACTAGGTGTGATAAAAATCTAAAGGGAATCCATCCTTGACTGGGTCCTAACTAGCAACCCCACATTGTACCCTCACACAGGCAGTCTCCCAGACACCTTAAGTGACCACAACATAATATACTTTATGTAGAACAAGCATATGCAAAACCACTAACTATATATCCACTAGAAACACAAAAATTCTCTCCAGAGGTCCTCAACACTTTACTGTGTAACTGTGACTGGACCCCCTAAAACCCTCCCACTTGACCAGGCTGTAGCATATTTCAACAAAACATTTCTACAACACCTAGACACTGTCGCTCCATTAAATCAAGGTTAGAACCTCTACAAACCCCTGGCTCAGTAAAGAAACCAAACAAATCCTCAAGTCCAGAGACACTGCCTGGCGTTACTATCAAAAAAACAAAGAAACACAAAGCCTAACTAAGTACCAAGAACTGAGCAACCGTGAAAAAAAATGCATTAGGCTGGACAAAAAATCCTACTACACAACATTACAAACTAAATACCAACACAATCCGCAAAAATTTGGCAAAATGTAAACCAGCTACTAAAATCCACCCAAAAGGCTACCCCCAAACCAATCACCCCTGACACTAAAGTTCCCATCGAAACACAATTCAACTCCCACTTTGTGAACTCAATTCTATCCTTAGTATCAAAAGACAATTCCTTCCTCACTATCCCCCCCAACACAAATAACTCTAATACTAGCTTTACCCTCAAAACAGTTTCCACCACTTCAATCAAAAGCATGCTGTCCAAACTAAAAACCTCATCAACAGCAGCCAGCTATTTCTTGAAACTTACAGCAGATGCTATTGCTATCCCAGTCTCCACTCTCATAAACAGATCAATTGTTGAAAAGTATGTGCCCAAACTCTGGAAAATATCCTATGTTACACCCATACATGGACCTCCACTGAACTTAATAACTACAGACCCATTGCTTTACTCTCCCCCCTGGCCAAAATCCTAGAAAAATGCATCCATACCCAGATGCTAAACTATCTCCTAGACTGCACCATCCTGTCACCTACTCAGCATGGTTTCAGACCTGCCCATAGTACCACTACAGCTCTCCTCTGCTTCACAGACATAGTAAACCGTCTCAAAAATGAAGGCCTGCAAGTGTCAACTTTTTTTGGATATGTCCAAAGCATTTGACACAGTCTCACACCAAATCCTGCTAAACAAACTAAACCAATATCATCTATCTAATTCAACTCTTACCTGGTTCCAAAGCTACTTAACTGACAGATACCAAGCTGTGAAATGGGAAAATTCTCTCTCCTCAGCTGCCCATAACTATAGGAGTCCCACAGGGTTCTATCTTAGGACCACTACTATTCACAGTCTTCACAAATGACCTCCACACCTCCACACAGCATGGATCTATAATTCAGTATGCAGATGACACTACCTTAATCTGTGCTGCACAAAACATTCCCAGCCTCCTGCAAACAACTCAACTAGCATTCTCTGACCTTGAAAACTACCTTACCAAAGCCCAACTTATCCTCAATCCAAAGAAAACTCAGCTTATGATTATAGCCAGTTCTAACAAAAACACTAACAGTCAATTCACTATCTACTCCACAAATGCTACTCCAATTGCTCCAGTGCCACAGGCTGAATAACCATAGACTCCCACCTAAAATTTGATAGTCATCTGAACTTAACTATTAAAAAGTACATGCCAAACTGAGGTCACTCATCAAACCATTTCTTACCAACAACACAAGATCAGCCATTGCTCGCTCCCAACTTCTATCCACCCTACTCTATGCATCTCCCATTCTGACTAATCTCAACAAAACTGAACTAAGAAAAATGGAAGCTTGCTATAACAGAATTGCCCGTTTTGCTGCAAATTGCTCATATAGAACTCATCATTGTACTGCTTTGAGACAGCTCCACTGGCTTGAACTGCCCAACCTCCTAACCTACAATCAGCTCTGCCTCTGTCATTCTATCTATTACCTCCCCAATAAGTGTCCTGCCCTCAAAAACCTAGTACAACATCACTCAGCCAAAAGGCCTCTTAGATCATCAAGCAAACTACTACTAGAAGTCACCAACAGCTGCAATAGCTTTGGAGATGCACTATATAGTAGTTAAAATGGAACTCTGTCCCTACTAGCATTCAAAACACATCATCCAAAGCCTCCTTTAAAGACCTCATCAGGCAACATCTCAAGCAAAGTTGGCAGTGCCATGATTGCTCCCCAGGCTAGTGAAAGCGGATAACATATGCATACTAAATCTAGAGCAATTTATAATAGTTTTCAATCTTACTCACAAACACTGGCTAATCTACAATGTATGTACTGTACCTGTGTACTATGTATGTATTCTACCTACATTTCAAAGTTCAGCTGTACACCACAAATCTATTACTTACCTTTATTTTTAAAATTAATATCTTTTTTGATTGTTCTCTCCACTGTAACTGTTTGACCACTGTAAAACATGTCTCTTGTAATTTGTGTGTATACTGATTATGTCTAAATAACTAAATGTGTCTGTAATTTTTCTTTGTGGAGCTTTTCTCCCGGGCCTCTGCTGAAAAAGGGCCTTTTTGGCTCAGTCAGACACCCCCGCATAACAAATGTAAAATAAAAAATAAAATAAATAAAAAAAAATATGTGTGTGTGTGTGTGTGTGTGTGTGTGTGTGTGTGTGTGTGTGTGTGTATGTGTGTGTGTGCATGTGTGTGTGTGTGTGTGTGTGTGTGTGTGTGTGTGTGTGTGTGTGTGTGTGTGTGTGTGTGTGTACCAGCAAACCTTATAGTGCAGATATTAATTTACATATGTTGCCTTCCCCCCACAGGTAGACATGGTGGCCGTGGTCCCTCCCACTCAGAGTCTGATGTCAGTGTCTCAGCAGACTCTGACCATGATGGTGGTCCTAGTAACACACAGGTGGGGTTGTCAGGAGCTGAATCTATGCCATCGGTTGGCATCTCACAGTCATCCACAATGTCCCCATGCACAGTCACAATGCCCACATATACTCTGTCCCCAGCAGCCACAGATAATGGACAGTTGGCATATGGTGGCATGGAACAGGCTAGTGTGATGACTATGGCAAGTGTGAGTGTAGACACTAACCATAGCCAGATTGCAGGCGAGGACCCACACAGGCAGATGGACAGGGGTGTTCAAAGGAGGACTGCTGCCTGTTGAGCCACTGGTGCAAGTGCCACAGCAGGTATCACCACATGCATGTTTTGGGCTGACATGGATGCACAGGCACGTAGTGAATATAACACCAGACAAATACTAAGGGTCTTGGATGCAACTCTTCCTGGCTTACGTGACAACATACATGACCTTGTTGGGGCTACACTTCAAAATATTGAGGTCATGAATATACAGTGGGGTGAGACCTTGGCAATCCTTGACCGTAGAATGCCTGTGCTGCAGCGTATGGTGGGAGATGAGCATTGGCCACATGGACGTAGGTCAGCACCAACATCAGCTGAGAGTCTATGTGGCCATGCACCCTCACACTCCTGTTGTGGCAGTCCCACCAGCAGTACCGAAGGGTGGGTGATGTCAACACCACAACGGAGCAGGCCATGGGCACATGGTCCTGCCAGTCCTGTCAGGGACATGGATCCAGAAGCAGCAGTCACCATTGGGGAGTAGTACTGCATCTGGCCTTGGGTGTGGTGGGGCCAGTGAGACCCCTAGCAGGACCAGTTCACATGTCCATGGCCAGAGACAGTGAACTGTACACCCTGCCATGTATGGCCCACAGCTGTCCAACATACCCCTGTGTAGGGCAGCCACATGGCATAACTGTTTGCATACACACACACACACACACACACACACACACACACACACACACACACACACACACACACACACACACACACACACACATCACTATCACAGCCAGGTCACCTCTAGAGACACACACACCACCTCAGCATGGCCCATTCATAGAACACGCCTCCGAACACACACACATGATGTCAGCTGTATGGCCCAACCTAGGCCTCTGGCATACCCACACAACACCCTGTGCATATTATGATACCTGTACCACATTCCTGTCATCCATACCACTGATGCATGGACATGCTAATATGGTTCTGATGCACAGGGTGAATTAAGTACAGTTTAACTATGTAATGCTGTGTAAGATGCTGTCAGCTGGCATTTGTAATGGGTACACTTCATAGTGTGTGTTCCTTTTCAGCCATGATGCATTATTGGTCTTAGTAACACTGACTGAATGTAGTCTAACATGCTATATTCCGTTTATGTTCTAGGTGTCTGTGTGTCAGCAGGATGTGGCCCTGCAGACATTGCCAATGATGGGTATGGCAGAGTGGTGACACATCAATTGTGTCAGAGCTGAGGTACAGCTGCATCTGTACAAATTTACCAGGTCTGTGTAACAGTTATTGCATGTGCCACAGAGCTTATAGGATTGAGGGGTGTATACAGGTAAGTCTATGGTGTTTGACTTCAGCAGTCCTTGTAAAGTGGACAATGGTAAGTGTAGTGGGTGGAACACACCTCAGATTGATAAAATCCACCCCCCAGAGGCTGTGATTATGCTCCAAAACTGTTCCCACACACACAGTCACACACACAGAGTCTCACACACACACACACACACACACACACACACACACACACACACACACACACACACACACACGCACACACAAACATGCACAGGATCACAGTTGCCAGTGCCCTACCCATCTAGTTAGTGGTACTGCAATGTTATGCGGTTATCACAAGTGGCATGGAACTAATAGTGTGATGACTGTTCCAAGGTACCTGTAAAGTGAATAACATCATGTGCCCTTGTGAGGTTTGGCAATGGGGGTGCAGTTGGTGTGGAAGGACTCATTAGACTGTTACTTATGAGTCTACACTCACATACACACCAATGCACACACAATTGCCAGTACTGACAATAGCAGCCCTGCCTATCATGTTATTTATTCCATACTGTTATATAGCTGTTGCATGTGGCATGGGGATTATAGGGCTGAAGAGTGTCCACAGATACCTCTATGGTGGATGTGAACAGTGGTCTTTGTAGAGTGGACCTTGGGATGTGTACTGGGAGTAGCATGGCCTAAAACTGTAAACCACGGCCACCCAATGGATATAGTTCTCACTCGAACCCACACACAGGATACTGCTTTCTCACACACACATATTTGCTAGGACTGAGAATAGAACTTCTACCTATGTAGTCATTGCTACTACAATGTTATGCATTTATTCCATGTGCCACAAAGCATACAGGGTGAAGAGTGTCTCAAGGTAATTCCAGTGTGAACAACATCACCAGGCATTGAAACGTATGACAATGGGTGATTTACTGGGTGAGAATGGACCCAAAATACTTGAACCTACAGTTATACATACTTACATACATTACACACAAAAATACACTCATACACACATTTGCCAGGACTGAGATTAGCAGCCCTGCTTATCTTGTACATAGTTCCTGCATGTGGCAGGGGGCTTATTGGGCTGAAGAGTGTCAAAACATACTTCTATGGTTGATGAAGACAGTGTGCCTTGTAAAGTGGACCTTGGGACATGTACTGGGAGTATCACAGCCTAAAAATGTGAAACCCACCCACCCAATGGATATAGTTCTCACTTAAACACATACACAGAATACAGTTCTCACACACACACACACACACACACACACACACACACACACACACACACACACACACACACACACACACATTTGTCAGGACTGAGATTAGAACCCCTACCTATCTAGCTATTGTTAATACAGTGTTATGCATTTATCACATGTGCCACAGAGCTTATAGTGTGAAGACTGTCCCACAGTACTTCTAAAATGAACAACATCACCAGCTCTTGTAAAGTATGGCAATGGGCAAGGTACTGGGAGAGTGAGGCCTCAAAATGCTGTATCATACAAATATACACACTTCACACATTTGCCAGGACTCAGATTAGAACCCCTACCTATGTAGTCATTGGTACTATAGTGTTATGCAGTTACCACCTGCACCAGAGAGCTTATAAGGTGAAGAGTGTCCCAAGGTACCTATATAGTGAATGACATCAGCAGCCCTTGTAAAATATGGCACTGGTAGGTGTACTGGGTGAGAAGGGCTTCAAACTACTTTCACCCACATGTTTCCACACTCACAAACACTTTTATGCACACTAATGCACACACATACATTTGCCAGTACTGAGATCCATAGGTTTATAGGTTCATAGGTGTGTACTAGATGAATGGCCATGGAGTCTTTACAAGCCTAGCCCATAAGATTACCCTGGCATTGTGCCACCTGACAATAGTCTCCAGTGTGTCTAATGAGTATAGTCACTGGAGTGATCCCCGGGGTGGGATTTCTATTCCCCATCCACTCATCCCGACTTGTCTTGAAGAGGGCCAGTGAGGTGCTCTGCTTGACATGCATGTGAAGTCTATTCCATAGCGTGGGCAGTGGGTTATAAACCTGTCCCTCTAGCATGATCTGTTGATTGTGGAAATGGGGTTGAGGTCTAAGCTTTCTTTAGATGTAGCATTCCTAACACAGCTGGGTCAGACATGGCTTTGTAAATCAAGCAGAGATGGCCTCTAAGTAGCCAATATGAGACAAAGAATAGTTGGGGTCATTGGAGTCTGTCCATATAGGACAAGTGTTTAAGGCCTAGGATCCTCTTTGTGAGGTACTTTTGCAGCTTCTCCAGTTGTTGCAAGTGTCCAGTGAAGTACATGCCAAAGGGGCCATTGTACTCATTGATTGGCCTAATGAGGAGAGAGTAGAGGGAGACAATGACCGCTTACTTCCTGGATGCAACACCCTTAGTAATAAGATGTGCAACATAGAAGGACTTTCTGAACACAATGGCACTGTGGTAGTCAACAGAGAGCTCACTGTCAACCTGTGTTCCCAGTTCTCTTATATCAACTTCAGTGTTCAGTGGACTACCATTGATGTGGTGATTCATGGTACCATGTTGTTCCCAAAGGGGATGTCAGCACATTTTCTGGCATTGAGCTAAAGTCCAGGGTTCTGATGCCAGTCATAGGTTTCAGTGAGGCCTTTCTGCAAGATGTCAATATCACATGGGGTGGTAATAATAGCACCCACCTAGCAGTTGTCTGCGAACATTGTCAGCCAAAGTCCCTTCATGTTAGGGTGGACTTCAGAGGCATAGATACCGAACACAAGGGGACCCAAGACCAAACCCTGTAGGACTCCACTCATGACTGGTCGGCAGTCTGACATGGAGTCTGCTGCTTTCACACCATGGGTTCTATCTGTGAGTCAGTTTGCAAGCCACCTAGTGATAGAGAGTTTGATGCCTAGCTGAGTGTGTTTGTCAATGATTCCTGAATGGGGAATGGTATTCAAGGATTAGAAGGCCTGCCTATCTTGTTATTTAATCCATACTGTTACATAGTTATTGCATGTGGCACAGAGCTTATAGGGCTGCAGAGTGTCTACAGCTACCTCTACAGAGGATGACAACAGTGGCCTTGTAAAGTGGACATTGGGATGTGTACTGGGTGGACCACAGCAAAAAATTGCAAAACCCATCCTCAATGGATATGGTTCACACCCAAACACACACACACACACACACACACACACACACACACACACACACACACACACACACACACACACACCAGGGCTAAGATTAGAACCCCTACCTATCTAGTTATTACTAATACAGTGTTATGCATTTATCGCACGTGCCACAGAACTTATAGGGTGAAGGGTGTCCCAAGGTACTTTTAAGGTGGGGATCATCACCAGCCCTTGAAAGTTCAGCAATGGGTGATGTACTGGGTGAGAGAGGTCACAAAATACTTTAACCTACACATATATACACTTACACACGCAAATACACTCACATACACATTTGACAGGACTGAGATTAGAACCCCTGCTTAATTAGTTATTTGTAATATAGTGTTACACAATTATAGTACGCGCCACAGATCTTGCCCAAAGGTACTTCTAAGGTGACTGACATCAGCAGGGCTGCTAAAGTAGGGCAATGGGAAGTGTACTGGGTGTGAATGGGCTCAAAATCTTTAACCCACAGACACACACACACACACACACACACACACACACACACACACACACACACACACACACACACACACACACACACACTTTTACATTTGCTAGGACTGAGGTCATAACCCCTAACTAGTTATTTGTACTATAGTGTTGCACAATTATGGTAAGCACCACAGAGTTTGTAGGGCTGTGGGCTGCCCAAAGATACTTCTAAGGTGACTGACATCAACAGGACTGCTAAAGGACGGCAATGAGAAGTGTACTGGGTGTGAATGGGCTCAAAATCTTTAAACTACACACACACACACACACACACACACACACACACACACACACACACACACACACACACATGTTTACATTTGCCAGGACTGAGATTAGAACCCCTACTTAGTTAGTTGTTTGTATTATAGTGTTATGTAATTATCGCACACCCCACAGAGCTTGTAGGGCCCTGGGCTGCCCAAAGGTACTTCTAAGGTGACTGGCATCAGTGGGATTGCTAAAGTAGGGCAATGGGAAGTGTACTGGGTGTAAATGGGCTCAAAATCTTTAACCTATGGACACTCACACACAAACACATACACTTTTACATTTGCCAGGATTGAGATTAGAACACCCACCTAACTAGTTATTTGTATTATAGTTTTATGCAATTATCACACTCACCACAGAGCTTGTAGAGCTGTGGGCTCCCCAAAGGTACTTCTAAGGTGACTGAAATCAGCAGGACTGTTAAAATAGGACAATGGGAAGTGTACTGGGTGTGAATGGGCTCAAAATCTTTAACCCACAGACACACACACACACACACACACACACACACACACACACACACACACACACACACAATTTTACATTTGCTAGGACTGAGGCCATAACCCCTATCTAACTAGTTATTTGTACTATAGTGTTACACAATTATCGTAAGCGCCACAGAGTTTGTAGGGCTGTGGGCTGCCCAAAGATACTTCTAAGGTGACTGACATCAACAGGACTGCTAAAGGACGGCAATGAAAAGTGTACTGGGTGTGAATGGGCTCAAAATCTTTAAACTACACACACACACACACACACACACACACACACACACACACACACACACACACACACATATACATTTGCCAGGACTGAGATTAGAACCCCTACTTAGTTAGTTGTTTGTATTATAGTGTTATGCAATTATCGCACACCCCACAGAGCTTGTAGGGCCCTGGGCTGCCCAAAGGTACTTCTAAAGTGACTGGCATCAGTGGGATTGCTAAAGTAGGGCAATGAGAAGTGTACTGGGTGTAAATGGGCTCAAAATCTTTAACCTATGGACACTCACACACAAACACATACACTTTTACATTTGCCAGGATTGAGATTAGAACACCCACCTAACTAGTTATTTGTATTATAGTTTTATGCAATTATCACACTCACCACAGAGCTTGTAGAGCTGTGGGCTGCCCAAAGGTACTTCTAAGGTGACTGAAATCATCAGGACTGTTAAAATAGGACAATGGGAAGTGTACTGGGTGTGAATGGGCTCAAAATCATTAACCTACAGACAGACAGACACACACACACACACACACACACACACACACACACACACACACACACACACACACACACACACACACACACACACACACACACACACACACACACACACACACACACACACACACACACAAAGGGAGGTGATGTGATATTCCAACCACCACCTCAGTACCACCAGACAATGAATCTCATCTTCATGCTGGCACATGGCATTGCTTACCACTGGTATGCCACTGTCTGCAGCAGGACATCACTCTATGCCATTCAGGGTATCCCCATGTATGACTCACTCTCTGTTTGTGTCTCCCTGTGTGTCTCACTCTATCACTGTCTGTCCCTCTCTTCACCATGTCTATGTGTGTGTGTGCTTGACATATTGTAACATATTGCTCATATATATATATGTGTGTATCACACACAACAGATGCAGATATACCACATATGTGCCACCTACAGTTGGCTGTGGGTAATCCTGTCTGGTGTGTGTGTGGAGACAGTTAAGTTTACATAGCTGTGTATATGCAAAGACATTTGCACTATACAGAGATATATATAGTCCGATTTAGTTTCAGACATGGACTTCACTTCTCTAAGTGTAGGAGCATGCTCAGTATGACCTTCTTTAGTAATCATGGGAATCCATTCCAGGGATAGTTGTACTCCAGTCTGGAGTGTTGTGTGCTACAGCCATACCTTGCAACCTGTTTGTGCAAGATATCCAGAAATAGGCTGCCAATATGGGGAAACAATAGGCCAACCATGGGGGGGACTGTAACTATTGCTGTTATCAAAGTATTAGTTACTTGAGTTACAGGGTATGTTTTAGCAGACCTTTTCTGACATATGTAATGTTTGACACTGTACTGTATTGTGTCATTACCTGCTGACAGATATAATCGGATCATCACAGTTATTTACCAGAGAAATACAAGATGGATTATGTACAGACCTATATTATGAGGTAAAGGCTAGACATTCTTGCACAAACCGGCCAGTTGGGAGGTGTGGCTACAGCCAATAGACTGATGAAGCTGTGTAAAAGGTCCAGCACCTTGGTGATATACTGGCTGGGGATCCCCTGGTTGTGTGGTATTCTTCTTACCTGGAAGGTCATATCATGGTGTGGCTATACCTGTCAGCTGTACATATTCTCACAGATTATCCAGATTTGTGCCTCATATATCTGGTCGGTTTCCCTTAACAATGTGGTTTTCTAGCACATTTGTTGCAGATCAATCAGGGAATAATGACAGAACATTAGAGTTTCAGACTTCACACCCTTCATGACATCCATGCTACTACTGTTATTCTATCAACTTTCTAACATTATGAGAGCAATATTTCAAATGTCCACCCGGTGAATCTGGGCATACTGGGGCAATGCAGCAATTGCCTCATGTACACAGACAACCCTTTCCTCCTACCACCCAACACTACAACCTGTGAGAGATGCACTTACATAGCCAAAATGGAAGCAAAGCTCTCTCCACCCAAGATTGTGCTAGACAGTCTAGAGGAGAAGGTTAAGACCCACACTACACCTCAAGCAACACATAGCCCTTCTAAACCCACACCACCAACACCCACATATAGCAAAACTAAATCCACATATGCAGAGGCCCTTAACTGTAACCTGCCCAAGCAACAAGGACCTTTGAAGCTGAAATGCAAACAAACACCAATCACAACCAAAGTGTCACATAGTTCACAACACCAGTGTGCCACCCAGCAACAGCCCCTAAGGCAAGACAATGTACCTAACACTTTAGTCACAGGTGACTCTATAGTCCGGCACACTGATGTCCCTCTCACCAGGTTGAACAAGGAGAAAATTACAGTCAGCTGCCTGTCAGGTGCCAGGATCCACCACATAATGCATGCACTCAAGTCACTCCACAACAAGTACAAATATGACTCTGTCATTGTCCATGTTGGAGTGAATGACTTGAGATGTACCTCCCTGGACTACATGAAAAGAGACATGGAAGAGCTCTCGGATCATGTGGCCCAGGCAGGTATGACCCTAGCTTTGAGTAGCATTTTGCCTTCGCCCAGAATGATACCACAATATAAGGACAAAATGATTGACCTCAACAATTGGCTAAGCTTCTGGTGTCATTCAAAGGGGATCCAGTATCTGTCTGCCTGGGATGACATGATTGACAGACCATGATGCTTTGCCAGAGATGGTCTGCACCTGTCACCCCTGGGATTCAGGTTACTGGCTAAGGCTCTTGCCACCCCTATCATGCCTTTTTTAGGCAAAGTTCAAAGGACAAAACCACCACTGTAACAGGTACAAGCATGCAATATCTGAAGGTAATGCTATTCAATGTCAGAAGTCTAAACCTCAAAATGCAGTCTCTCGAGGCACTCCTAAAAATGGAGAACATCGATATCTGTGCAGTAACTGAGACCTGGTTCAAGGCTCCAGAGAGCACCCCTGCAATACCAGGCTACAACTCTTACCACACTTTCCGGCCCCAAACCAGGACCGAAACACTAAAGGTGGAGGCGTGTCAATATTCACCAAGGATATTCACACCACCAGGCTAGTTGCCCAACACAATGCGTCTGAAATTCTCCAGGTGCAACTAACACTAGGTAAGACTGCAATCCAAATTGTAGCTTGCTACAGATCCACCACCATAACCCAAGATTCTCACTACACCTTTCTAAACATACTGGAAAATATTAAGATAGAATCAAACACCCTAATACTGGGTGATTTTAACTACCCTGCCATTAACTGGGAAAACTACTCATGTACCAACACCTTTGCCCAGTGGTTCTTGGAATTCACAAATTCCAACGCCCTGGATCAACTAATCCATAGTCCCACCAGGGGCTCTAATATCCTAGACCTGGTTATTACCAACATGGGAAATCGATGCTCCACACCTATGGTCACCCCCTCATTAGTTAGGTCTGACCATAAGCTAATCACAAAAAGAAAGCGACAGAAGAAAACAACCAAAAGAAGACCTCAGAGGACCGGAAAACTGAACCCAGTTGCCACTCCAAAAGACTGTTTCTATAAGAGTGGAATACTAGTAGTCTTTCAATAGTAGTGGTATAAACAAGGTATAATTTACCAAAAAGAACTGTGTCCAGAGGCAAAAAGTCAGCCCTTAAAAATCCAAAGATGCTTTTAATAATCCACAGACAATATCCCAGGCTTTATCAAGTTGTGACATGCTGTGTGGCCATCCCCTTTATTTATACCGGAAGATAGGCCATCCAATTAATCAATTAAAAAAGTTAAACAGATTAATCAGTCACAACTTACATAAGCTAATCACCCTTAACATCCACATCCCACCCCCACCCCCCAGTAAGGAAACCTCCATAAAAAACTTCTCCAAAGCCAACTTCATGCTACTAACGTCATAAGTGACAAACTTCATGACACCCATGCAGACGAGAACTGAAAGTTCAACTGCTGAATCCTACACTAAGGCACTGTACGAGCAAATCCACTCATGCATGAATCGTGCCATCCCAAATAGAACCAAGATGCTCTCATCCAAAAAAAGGAAGCCAATCTGGTGGTCCCCTGCCATAAACAAACTTTACAACAAAAGGAAGAAACTGTTGCAGAAAACAGGAAAATCCCAGGATGCAAAAAAACTCCCTTACCAGCCTCAGTAAGAAACTGAGATCCCTCATAAAATCCTCCAAAGCTAGTTACGAAAATAAAATTGCCAAAGATTCCAAAGACAACCACAAGGCATTCTATAACTATGTCAAGAATCTAAATGGCAATTCTCAGATCTGCTCTGAGCTAAAACAGAATGGCATTAAATATACTGATCCCAAGGATATTGCCAATATCCTGGCAGATCGTTTCAGTGCCAACTTCACCCCCTCTCACCCCCTAAACGGCCCATCTCAATACCAGAAGATTGCCAAATTCTGATAATAATGGCCACACAGGTAAAAAACGCACTCTCCAAAGCTAAGAATACAGCATCCATGGGACCAGATGACATCCTGGGCTGTGTACTACATGAACTACAATATGAACTGGTACCTCACCTAAGTGCCATGTTTAATCATAGCCTCACCTCAGGTTTCATGCCCACTGAGTTGTGCAGAGCTACAGTTATCCCACTCCACAAGAAGGGATCCACCTTGGATCCTGGAAACTACCGTCCCATCAGTCTGACAAGCCTTATCTGCAAGGCCATGGAGCGTACTATCATGGAACTTATAAACAAAGACATTGGCAACCTTCAAACAATGGACCCCACCCAGTTTGGGTTTGTGAAGGGCCGATCTTGTCTCCTGAACCTGATTGACTTCTTCGAATCAGTCTCCAGAACCATGGACAAGGGTAAGGTGGTCCACACAGCCTATCTAGACCTTGCCAAGGCCTTTGACACCATCCCCCACTCTGGAATCATAGATAAACCTACTAAGCTGGGCATTAATCCCTATGTCACCCAATGGGTTGCTAACTGACTTACTGATAGAACCCACACTGTAAAAGTAGCCGACTCCAAATCCAGCTCCAGACAAGTGACAAGTAGAGTACCTCAGGGTTCAGTCCTGGGACCGCTCTTGTTTGGCATTTACTTCTCTGAAGTACAGGCCAACACTAAGGGACTCTGGCCAACAAAGTTCGCAGATGACTGCAAACTGGGAGCCATTATTGAATCCCCAAATTATATGGATACTCTACAAAAGGGCCTTACAGAAACAGATGCTTGGTGCCAGAGCCATTGGCTCAAGCTCAATGCCAAGAAATGTATAGTTATCCCCTTTGGGAAAAAACATGTATCTGTGAATTACTATATAGGTGGCAGTACACTAAACACCGAAATTGTGATAAGAGGCTTAGGGACACAGATGGACAGTGGTCTCACCTTCGATAACCACATCACCACAACAGTCAGGAAATCCTTCTATGTGGCACACCTCATCACCAAGGGCTTTTCATCCAGAAAAAAGGAGGTCATTGTCCCACTGTACTCATCCCTCATTAGACCCATTATAGAATACAATGCCCCATTTGGTATGTACCTCTCAAGACATCTGCAACAACTGGAAAGGCCACATAAATACCTCACTAAAAGAATCACAGGCCTAAAGCAGATGCCCTATGCTGACCACCTTAAAAAACTCCAGCTATACTCTGTCACATATTGTCTACTCAGAGGCGATCTCTGCTTAACAGAAGGCCATGTCAAACTCAGAGCTGTTGGACATGCTACACTTAAAGAAATTCCAATCCCTCAGAGCCACACACTCCAGGCATCTAAACCTTGTCATCACAATAAACAAAACATGCTGGAGGGATAGGTTCCTGACCCAGAGACTCCCCAGACTCTGGAATAGATTGCCCATACATGTCAAGCAGAGTGCCTCTTTGGCCCTCTTCAAAAGGAACCTTGATGATTGGATGGGAGAAAGGAAATTCACCCCAGGGATCATGTCAGTCACCCTGCTAGACAGGGGTCCAGGGAAGTAAATAGTGTGGGAAGAAATAGCTAGGGAATTGTTATGGCTAGGCTTGTATAGGCCCTAGGGCTGATAGCCAAGTACCAACCTATGAACCTATGAACCTATGAGTTGGCCTTTATCCCACCATTATGTATGGCTTTTGTACAGATTTCTTCCTCTATAAGGTTGAGAGGTATGCTACTGGCATTTAGTGGCATGGCCTTACATTTGCACTTTGTTGACTGTGTTATGTTGGCAATATGGACCCGATGACATTCCCTACAAAGGCACTATGGGTGAGGCATGGGCCTTTGCCAGAGGCCTGTAGGCCATGTGAGACTGATACAGGCCATCTGTAGCAAGGCAGTGCGTTCTCTCACTCATATGTTCCCAGGCTGCCAAGCAGTGGACCCCCCCCCCCCGGGGGTGACAATGGTAAATGAAAGAATGCACTGTTGTGCTACTAGGCACCATACTGCTCTAAGTATATGAGCCAGTCAGACATCTGGACAAATCCATGAGTAATTGTGTGACAAAGGCCTAAATATACAGACCATTGTGACTACTGGCCTTACAAACCTGGAAAGGTGATACAATAACAGATTTTGCATTAGCATGCATTTTTCTATAGGGTATGAAGACTGGAACACTACAGTTCATTGTTATTTTCTGACTTTAGACTTTTGGGGTTTGCCAGTGATTTGCCAGACAACCACTATTTCGGAATAAAGACACCACAAATATGATGCAAACCTCTGTACATCCTGCAAAAGGCCTGCACAGGTTGGAGGCATGGTAGGCACTGTGTAGGTTACTCCAACCTGTGTACTGTTCATATGTGTGGCCCCCTGTCCATGACCTGTCCAGCTTCCCATCAGTATTGGATATTGACATCTGGACAGTGTGTACAACTCCCACCATAGGTATAGTTGACATTCACAATAGTTGGCACTGTATATCATGGAACATGTCCCTGTCTTCCACAGTACTGTACCTAGGCCACCAGGACACAACAGCTGTGAGAAGTTGCTGGCCACATCTTGACAGTATTCCATACACATATGCATATCTCATATTGTGCATATTGTGGACATGCAACACGTTATCATGTTGATTGGGACAGCCCTGACAGTGGGTGCTCTGCTGCTATTACCCTAAAACATACATGTTACTGCATTTCTAAGGGAATATGGGTGTGGGGGGACACCTATCAATGGTACAGATTTTCACAGACTTTGCTGATATTAGCTTTACATTTTGGTTCCATTTATAGGTTCATAAGTTCATAGGTAGGTACTAGGCTATTGACACTAGGGCCTATACAAGCCTAACCATATGGATTCCCTGTCTATTGGCACTTACAGAAATTTATTTTTCTACACCCCTGTCAAGCAGAGCCACCGAAGTGATCCCCATGGCAAATTTCCTATTTCCCATCCACAATATTTTTCTTAAAGAGGGCCAAAGAGGTGCTCTTCTTGACCTGAATGGGCAGCCTGTTCCAGATTATTATTAGAGAATAGTATTGTGCCCTGTCTTGGAGAATAGAGGTATATTACTAGAGACCACAGGTTAGATTGTAATGCCATACAACTGAGTTTCAGACTTCTTACCCTTCAGAGCCTTACTGCAAATGCAAGGCCTGCTGTGATATCACTGTGTAAGTCTGTGGGGGGGTATTCAATCATTGTCACCATTTGTGGGCCTTTGCCAGACATTCCTTTATGATTTTTTATGGCTGACTTGCTGTGTGAGTCTGAGGGGTGAGTATGGGATCCCCACAGTGACATCCATACATGTGACCTATGCCCCCCTTAGTTGGCCCCCCACATATATTGCAGTGGGATTTGTCACCTTAAATCATACTGCATAGTGTGGGGAAGCCAGTATTGTGCAGACATTTCCTGGTGTCCCACATAGCTTGCAGTTGTCTGTTGCTATCTCAGTAGGCCACCCCATTCCCTTGCATGCATGCAGCATTACCATAGATATGCTACCAAAACATACTAATCCATTCATTTATTGTTAAGAAGACTGACTTACCTTGTGCCTGCAGCAGTAGTGAGGACAGTGCTTGAGGGCTGCCCATGCTGGATGCACACAGTACACTGCCTATACATGGTAAGTCACAGGTAATGTGATGTGTGTCATCCATTTTACTGTGTGTGTGAGTGAGAGAGAGAGGTGTCAATCCCTGGGTCCATACAGTGTCAGTGTGTGTGATATGGGTTGCCTCGTTTCCAAAGCCTGGGCATACTGGGCACGCCTCCATCTGCCTACATGAGCAGGCTCAGGGGCCTCCTCCTCTGAGTCCTTCTGTGCCTGTGGGGACCTTGGCAATGGTGGAGGGCTGTGTGGGCCTTCCCCATGCTGTTCCTGCTGCAGCTGTTTCCACAGGATCATATTGAGTAGCATGGCACATACTATGAACATGTGTGCACATGTGAGTGGAGAGTACCGCGAGGCTCCTCCAGGTATGTCAAGGCAGTGGAACCGTGACTTGAGCATCCCAAACACACACTCTATAATGCTCCTGGTTTGTGCATGTGCCTCATTATGGTGTTCTTGAGTGGGTGTGTGTGCATTTCTGATGGGTGTCATCATCCACGGTTCCAATGCATAGCCAGCATCCCCCACCAGATGGCCATACAGGATGTACCCACTGGCAAATGCCTGGTACAGCTGTGATGAATGCTAGATGTAGGAGTTGTGATAACTTCCAGGGCTGTCAGCGCACACATTCATGATAATGCCCTGGGTATTGCACATTACCTGGCAGTTGATGGAGGGGGAGCCCTTGCAGTTTATGTAGACCCTACCCTGTTCACTGGGTGGTGCTTTGATGTGGATGTGCATGCAGTCTATCACACCCAGTACCTCTGGGTATTCTGCTACATGGTGGAAGAGATGCATATTGCTGGCCCTCTCCTCACGGGTGTTGGGGAAGTAAATGTGGTCACAAGCATGTGGTAGGATGGCATCCAGGATCTGGTGGAGTACCCTGGACGCGGATGCCTGTGAGACCCCATGATGTCTCCAGTAGGTCTTTGGAAAGTACCCGTAGTTAGTATTCTTAAGGGTTAAGGGACTCTGGCTAACAAAGTTCGCAGATGACTGCAAACTGGGAGCCATTATTGAATCCCCAAATGATATGGATACTCTACAAAAGGGCCTTACAGAAACAGATGCTTGGTGCCGGAGCCATGAGCTCAAACTCAATGCCAAGAAATGTATACTTATCCCCTTTGGGAAAAAACATGTACCCATGAATTACCACATAGGTGGCAGTACACTAAACACCGAAAGTGTGATAAGAGACTTAGGGACACAGGTGGACAGTGGTTTCACCTTCAATAACCACATCGCCACAACAGTCAGGAAATCCTTCTATGTGGCACACCTCATCACCAAGGACTTTTCATCCAGAAAAACGGAGGTCATTGTCCCACTGTACTCATCCCTCATTAGACCCATTATAGAATACAACACCCCATTTGGTATGTACCTCTCAAGACATCTGCAACAACTGGAAAGGCCACAGAAATACCTCACTAAAAGAATCACAGACCTAAATCAGATGCCCTATGCTGACCACCTTAAAAAAACTCCAGCTATGTTTTATCACATATCGTCTACTCAGAGGCGATCTCTGTTTAACATACAAGACCATGTCAAACCCAGAGCTGTTGGACATGCTACACTTAAAGAAATCCCAATCCCTCAAAGCCACACACTCCAGGGATCTAAACCTTGTTATCACAATAAACAAAACATACTAGAGGGATAGGTTCCTGACCCAGAGACTCCGCAGACTCTGGAATAGACTGCCCACACATGTCAAGAGAGCACCTCCTTGGCCCTCTTCAAAAGGAACCTTGACGATTGGATGGGAGAAAGAAATTCACCCCAGGGATCACGTAAGTCACCCTGCTAGACAGGGGTACAGGGAAGTAAAGAGTGTGAGAATAAATGGCCAGGGAATTGTTATGGCTAGGCTTGTATAGGCCCTAGGGCCGATAGCCTAGTACCAACCTATGAACCTATGAATCTTAATATGCACTGGGATGGGTTCCCCTCTGTTGGCTCTGGGTTTGACTTGAGGCCGGCACAGCTCAATGATTTGCTGAAGTATGTCTCTTTCCACCCTGTAGCACTCTACTAACTCCAGATCATGTAGCTCCTGGTAAGTTATCCTGGGTCTGAACACTCTTCTCGTCCTCCTTGGTCTGTGGCAGTTATCAGCATTATCCTCCTTACCACCCTCAGCCTCTAGCACATACTGATGGATCAAAGCAATGGCAGCCCCTAACATGTTTTCAGTTAAAATTCTCCCGTATGTGTACACCAATGGTACAGAGTTTGTGGGAAAAAACAGACTGGAAGGTGTTTGCATAGTTTATACTGTTGTGCTGCAGATGCTGCCTGTATGATTGACTGAGTATGATGCATTCCACCTGCCAGCTATGCAATTTTTACTTGATTGCTTTTATTCTGCTATTTCCCTTTTTTTCATAGGTTCATAGGTTCATAGGTTCATACTAGGCTATCTGCCCGAGGGCATTTACAAGCCTAGCCCATCGTTTTGTGGCTTCCCGCCACCTTTAGTATGGGAATAAAACCATTATTTTTGTGTGCTTGTGCTACCAGTGACACTGAGGTATCCCCCTGTATATCTGCGATCCATGTCACTTTTCTCTTGAACAAGGCCAGAGAACTTGAACAAGGCCTAGATACCCGGGATTTTGTGTACACAGCATAGGGTCTTTGTGAATGAATCCCTCTCCATGAATCTCCTATATAGCGTCCCAAGGTTTTTTAAGTCCCTGTTGTTTAAGTCTCCGCCTCTGGCATTTTTTTGTTTGATAGCATATTCATCAAATCTGGGTTTGACATGGCATATCTGTCTTGGGGGCACCTGTTGTCCAAAAAGTCATGACTGAATAGAGCTGGGCTAGTTAATACTGCAGCAGGGCAGCATAGGACAGATTTTTGAGACCTTTTTCCTTTTGGTCCTTTTGCTTTTGTGGCCTCTCCAGCTGCTGCAAGTGTCGCTGCAAGTGTCGGGTCATTGGGGGGTGGGGATTGGTACCAATCATTGGTCTGATGAGTGAACTATGACCTCCCTCTCCTGATGGAATGAAAACCCTTCATGATAAGTGGAAGCTTGTAGAAGGTCTTCCTAACTACTTTAGCACAATGTACTTGTCAGACTACATGACCACCTACCTATCAACCTCCCCACCCAGGTCCTGATAACTTTTTTGGTGCTCCACTTTGTGCTCTTTTGTTTGTGAAGGGTTAACGGTGTTTTCGAAGGCTATGTTTTTATGTTTTTCCATTTATCACTTTAACTTGGGCCAGTTGTTTAGCTCTTTAGGTTTCTGCTGTATATCTGTGTCCAGATCCTTTTGAAGGATAGGTGTGCAGTTATGGCCCTACTGCAGTTTGTCAGCCATAACCCTCTGTGTTTTGCTTAGCCCTTTGTCTGCCAAAACTTGAGTGAATGGGGACTACAGACCAACAAACAACTGTGTGGGACACCACTTGTGACAGGCTTTGAGTCTGACATGGCAGTTCAACTCTGACCTGGAGTTTCCCTTCCCATTTTCACCCCTTTTAAGTCCAGAGTAGCGCTGTGCAAACTCAATGCCCAAATATAAACAGTCCTACTATTTCCGCATTTTTTTTTTTTAGACCCAGCGCGCGCTGCACAAATCTATTTAGCTAAGGTAAACAATGAGGAATGGCCCTCCCCTGGACACGAGCATGCTCTTCATTTCAATGAAATAAGTCAATACAGCCTCAGACACACACCCTTGGTTATCTGTGCTTAACTAAGTTCAAATGTGAGCCGTGGAGCTCCAATGTGCTTACACCAAGCATGATACACCCCCTTTTCACATCAGGTGTTTCTTCTGTTTACAACACTGCCTTATATCTCCTACATGGTTAGGTGTAGTTTGGCACTTGTCTTCTTTTTGTGATTCAGTAAATTTTCCTCATTAGCATACCCCACTGCCTTAGTCCCTAGTTACAGCACTACACCAGAGCCTTTCCCCTTAGAAACCACTGTTCCCTGCTGTTGTTTTGATTCTGGATGTCATAGACTATAATGCAAAATTCAGATTTCACTTAAAATTGCCTTTTTATATTTTTTTCTTTATTTTCATCACGATCCTGTTTGCGCACCGCTGCCCTATGCTTAAACGACCGAGATCGGCTAAAAGAAATAAACTTTGAATTTTATAATTTTGCAACACTTTTCCATGCCAATGGCCATATATTTGGCCATTGGCATACCTAAGGATTAGAATACATGCTTTAGTTTGAGCTGTCATGCCTCCGTTTTGATTTTTGCAGAAATGTATTTGGCTAGTAGCCGAATACTTTTCTGCATGCTACACTATTCTGCCACAGATGTCTTCCTGCTTCCTGGCTCACTATTTGACCTCATTTGCATGGTTTTCACCAGCAGATGAGGTCATTAGCATAATCCAGTCTTGTCTGTGGCAGAATAGTGTTAGCAGGCTTGTGAATACCTCTTAACTGTACAGGTTTTCGCTGAATGTCCAGATTTCTGCCTCATATTTTTGGTGTGTTCCCCCTAATATCTGTCCCTTTCTGGCAAATAGCTGAGGATTGGCATCATGAAATTATGACAAACATTTAAGTTTAAGGCTCCACAGCCTTTGGAAAATTTATGCTAATGCAAAACCTATTATTCTATCAACTTTCTAAGTTTGTAAGAGCAATATTGAAAATCTGTCCCTATTTTTCCCCCTTCATTTTAGGATTTGTCCAGATTTATTGCTCTAAGAGGTTGAGAGGTATGGGCTCATGCACGTCCCTAGGCTTGTTTACTGGATCGCTCGACAGCCATATTCCATGCAGGAATGGCTACACTATTCCTGCATGGAATTATTATCTTTTTGAATCCTGGGAAGTAACCTTCCAACTGCTCCAAGGTGACATGTATCTTGCTTTTCGAACCATGAAAGACCCAACTCTATTTGACCTCCTATTTTTCAAAAAAAAAAAAAACAGTGGCTCTACAAACACCCATACTAGGGTCTTAAATGTTTACCAACAAATAAACAAGACTCACTGGAAGGAGAAGTTTATAATTCATTTATTCCAAGCCTATGGAATATTTATCTCTACAAGTCAAGAAAAGTACTATTATGCCTGCCTTTAAGGCTGGTCTTGGTGATTCAATGGGTAGAAATACATTTACACAAGGGTCATTATGTAAAGCCCTGCTCAATTTCAGAGGTGAGCACTATTAATTGCTCATAAATGGTGGCAAGAGCTTTTAAATGGTTCTAGCCAAAGGTATGTGTGGCTCAGGCTCTTATGATTGCTTGCCTAGTATTGTTTCTATGTTATTGTGTTTTGCAGTCAACCCTACTTTTCAACAAATTCCTGTGATGTATACACATGTTTCAAACTTCCGGATTTGACCATAAGCTGCATCCTGTAACACAGACTAAAGCTCTGTGCTATATGGTCTTGTTGTTGAAAAACTGTGCTGTTTACTTAATTTTTTTACCTTCTAACTCAGTTCTGTTCAGTATACTGTACTTCTGCTATCTCAGCTCTTTAACTTTGCCCGGGATACACCATTGAGAAATGATGGATTACTTGTTGTCCTATACTTTCCAATTTATTTATTTATTTATTTGACATTTGTTTACCGAGGTGGTCTGACTGGGTCTACAGAACCCGTTTTCAGCAGAGGCCCGGGGAGAAAAGCTCCACATACAGTACAATACAAATACAGTGTAATCCAATACAATACAAATTACATTAGACATACTATACAAAAATAAGTTGAAAGAACAAGCTATGTTACAAGATGTTGCAGCATATTACTACACATCTGGACAATTCTATAGAGTTAAAACATTATAGACAATAATAGTCACTCTCACCATACATGATGTTGACAGTGTCCAAAAAATAGTACATAGGTAGTGCAATGTGTGACATTGACTGTTATAGTGCATGAACAATATAATGTTGGTTTCAGTTAGGAAAATAGCAGCCAGAAAGTTAATGATGCAGAAAGATAGTAAGAGGGTTAAAGAGCATAGAAGCAATACAGTCTGAGCAGTAGCTTAAGGATATGGTATAGAAACAGAGAAGGAGCTAGGAGAGCCTTAGGATCTTGCAGTCTGTGAGGGATTGAAATGTGACAGAAGAGGACGATGAGGCTAGTGTGGAAGAAGAGGAAGACCTGAGCATTAGGCAGGCTTTATGCAGGAGCAGAGCCATGTATTTTTGAGATGAATTTTTAAAGAGGCTTTGAAATGAGTTAGGCCAGGCATAGACCTCGTAGCTAGAGGTAATGAATTCCATAGTATAGAGATTATGAATACAGAGAGTGATCTGTTTTTCTTGTGGATTTTGAGATAGCTAAGAAATTTTTGTCTTCTGATTGTAGGGATCGATTTGATGTGTAAGGTGTGACTAGATTGGCTAGTGCAGGGCAGGCAGTAGGCTTGAAAATAAGGTTGTGCAAGGTTGATAGCTGAATAAAGGCAAGTTGGTTGCGGAGTTCAAGCCAGTTTAATTATAGGAGTGGTTTACAGTGGTGTGTGCGATATACAGAGTTTGGGGTAAGCTTTGCTACTTTGTTGTAGCACTGTTTCACCTTGTTTAGGGTAGAAGTTTGTAAGTTAGTTAGGACTGGGGCACCATAAAGAAGGAAGGGAAATAGAAATATTTTTGCAAGGGTAGTTTTGGTTGCTGCAGTAAAGACATGTTTGTTTCTATACAAGAGTCCCAGTTTTTGATGAGTTTTGTTTATATTTTGCAGTATATGGAGGTCAAATGAAAGTTTATAGTATATAGGGCCTTTTTTAGGCAATGTCCTGAAGACAAAATTACCACCATAACAGCTACAAGCAAACAAAATCTGAGGGCAATGCTGCTCAACGCTAGAAGTCTAAATCTCAAAATGCACTCACTCGAAGCATTCCTTAAAATGGAGAACATCAACATCTATGCAGTGACCGAGACCTGGTTCAAGGCTCCGGAGAGCACCCCAGCACTACCAGGCTAGAATTCATACCACACCTTTCGGCCTCTAAACCTGGACCGAAGCATTAAAGGCGGTGGTGTCTCCATATTCATAAAGGATATGCACACCTCCAGATTAGTAGCCCAACAAAACGCAACAGAGGTACTTCAGGTACAACTAATACTGGGTAAAACTGCAATCCAGGTTGTTGCCTGCTATAGATCCCCCACCATGTCCCAAGACTCCCACTCCACATTCCTAAACACACTGGAAAATATTACAGTACAACCCAATACCCTTATACTGGGAGACTTTAACTACCCCTCCATTAACTGGGAAAATGACTCATGTACCAACACACTTGTTCAACGTTTTCTGGAATTCATTAATTCCAGCACCCTGGACCAATTTATTCTTACTCCCACCAGGGGTAGAAACATCCTTGACCTGGTCATTACTAACATGGGCGACCATTGCTCTACACCAGTAATCAACTCCTCCCTGGTCAGATCTGACCACAAGCTAATCACTATGGATATCCACATCCCACCCTCACCCCCTCAAAAGAAACCACCATAAAAAACTTCTTCAAAGCCAATTTTGGGCTTCTAAAAACAGAGATGGCTAACTTCACAACACCCATGCAAATGGAAAATAGGTGCATGACTGCTGAATCATGCACCAATGCACAGTATGAGCACATACACAAGTGCATGGAATGGGCCATACCAAACAGAACCAAGATGCTCTTCTTCAAAAAAAGGAAGCCAATCTGGTGGTCTCCCACCATAAACAAACTTTTCTACAACAGAAGGAAAAAAACTGTTGCAGAAAAGGGTGAAGTCCCAAGACTGGAAAAACTCCCTTGTTAGCCTCAGCAAAAAACTGAGATCCATCACCAAATCCTCTAAAGCTAGCTATGAAAACAAAATTGCTGCAGATTCTAAAGACAATCACAAGGCATTCTATAGTTATGGCAAGAATCTACATGGCAATATTCAGATCTGCTCTGAGTTACAGCACAATGGCAATACATATACAGAGCCAACTGATATTGCCAACATATTGGCTGACAGGTTCAGTGTGAACGTTACCCCCCTTTCACCCCCTACAATACCTGAGGAATGCCAAGTCCCTATTATCACAGCTACACAGGTATAAACCGCATTGTCCAAAGCCAAGAATACAACTTCCATGGGACCTGATAATATCCCTGGCTGTGTTCTACATGAATTACAAAGTGAATTGGCACCACACTTGAATACCCTGTTCAATCACAGCCTGATTTCTGGCATACTGCTATGGTCGTCGCACTTCACAAAGGAGGAGTGACTACAGACCCTGGGAACTATCGCCCCATTAGTCTGATGAGTCTGATATGTAAGGCTATGGAGCACATCATCACGGACCTTATAACTAAGGACATAGGGAATCTCCAAACTCTGGACCCCATGCAGTTTGGGTTTGTGAAAGGTAGATCATGCCCGCTCAACCTGATAGACTTCTTTGAGTCTCTCACCAGAGCTGTGGATGAGGGCAAGGTGGTTCACACAGCCTACCTAGATCTTGCCAAGTCCTTTGACACCATCCCTCACTCAGGAATCATAGACAGACTCACTAAACTAGGCATAAACCCCTATGTCATAAGATGGGTTGCCAACTGGCTCACGGATAGAAGCCACACTGTGAAAGTAACAGACTCCAAATCTGACTACCGACCAGTTACAAGTGGTGTCCCACAAGGATTGGTCCTAGTTCCTCTCCTGATTGGCATCTACTTCTCTGAAGTTCAAGCCAACACAAAGGGATTCTGGCTGACCAAGTTCAAAGATGATTGCAAACTGGGAGCCATTATAGATTCTCCAACTGATGTAGACATTCTACAAAAAGGCCTCACTGACACCAATGACTGGTGCCAGAACCATGGCCTTAAGCTCAATGCCAAAAAGTGCATTGTCATTCCCTTTGGGAAAAACTCGGTGCCTATTAACTACCACATAGGTGGTAGTCCACTAAACACTGAAGGTGTGGTAAGAGACCTGGGGACACAGATTGACAGCAACCTCTCCTTTGATAACCACATTGCCACTGTAGTTAGAAAGTCCTTCTATGTGGCACATCTCATTACAAAAGGTTTCTCATCCAGGAAAAAAGATGTCATAATCCCTCTCTACTCATCCCTCATTAGATCTATTATAGAATACAATACTCCATTTGCTATGTACCTCACTAGAAACCTACAATAACTGGAAAGGCCACAAAAATACCTCACTAAGAGGATCTTAGGCCTTCAACCCATGCCCTATATGGACCGACTCAAAAAACTCCAGCAATACTCTGTCTCTTATCACCTACTTAGAGGCGATCTCTGCTTGATCTACAAAGCCATGTCTGACCCAGAGCTGCTAGATATGCTATAGCTAAAGAAATCCCAATCCCTCTGTGCCACACACTCCAGGGACCTAAACCTCATTACCAC
The DNA here is from genome assembly GCF_019279795.1 of Protopterus annectens. Classification (NCBI taxonomy): domain Eukaryota; kingdom Metazoa; phylum Chordata; order Ceratodontiformes; family Protopteridae; genus Protopterus; species Protopterus annectens. Next base: position 910,790,971 of record NC_056727.1, on the reverse strand, counting down.
AATAACCAGAACATGCTGGAAGGACAGGTTCCTAACCCAGAGACTTCCCATACTCTGGAACAAACTTCCCATTCACGTCAAGCAGAGCACTTCACTGGCTCTCTTTAAGAGAAATCCTGACAAGTGGATGGGCAATAGGCAGTTCACCTGGGGGATCACTTCAGTGGCATTGCTTGACAGGGACACTGGGAACTAACCTTGGGCGGCATGATGCAAGGGAATCTTCTTGGGCTAGGCTTATATAGGCTCCAGGGCCATTAGCCTAGTACACACCAATGAACCTATGAATGATAATGCCTAGAAGTTTAGTTTCCTGCACTATTTCTATGACAGTGTTGTCAGATGCAAGGATGTTGAAATGATCAGTGACAGTGGAGATATTTTTGGGATGAAAGTGTACCAGTTTTGTCTTCTTTGGATTAAGAAAGAGTTGGGCATTTCTTACCCAGGATTTGACTGTCGTAAAGGCTGTTACGTTGAATGAGGGTCCCAGGGTGACAGGCAGTGTGAAGGTTGTTTGTGAAAATTTTAAAAAGAGTAGGGGTCCTAGGATATAGCCTTGAGGGACTCTAGTAGGGTTGTGGAGAAAGGGTGAGAGTTCATTTGACCATTTCACTGCTTGTTTACGATCCTTGAGGTATCTCTAAAACCATTTTACTGTGTTATGTGAGAAGCCTAAGTTAGACAGTGTGTTCAAAAGTAAGGGGTAAGACACTGTGTCAAAGGCCTTGGAGAGATCAAGGAATAGTAGAATGAATGCCAAACTGATTGCTTATCTGAACAACAGGACTTAATGTGCATTTATTTAACTACTTTCTCTGTAGCATTAATGTATATTGTCAGTGTGCTTCTCCTGCAAATGGACATTGTCTTAATAAAATTAACCTGCTGAGCAAATAAATAAATAAATAAATGAGGAGACATTAGTCCAAAAGTAAGGCAAGACAGGCAAGGGAACTAACCTAGTGAACAAATAAATAAAAGACGGGAGATTAGTCCAAAAGCAATGCTATACAAGCAACCAAAAGGTAGGAGGCAAGGTACAAAATACAGACAAAACAGATGAAACAACTATTGTTGTGATAAATCCTTAAGTGAGTAACAATGTCAGTAAAGAGTCCTGCAGAGCGGCACTGTGAAACCAGACAGAGGCAGAGAAATAACAGCTATTTCCTTGTGGGTGCAGACAATGGGAGCTGCTTATGCTGAAGTAGAGTCTCTACTTTGAACTGAGTACCTTTGGTTGTGGCCTTAGCAATAGCTGTTTTAGAAATCCGTAAATCAATTACAACATCCAGAAAGCTGAGGATCATGACCTGAATAATATCTGTTTCACCAAGGTTACAGGTACTTGAATAGTAGAGGACTAACATATCATTTAATTTTGGCATTTTTAGTCATTCGCTCCCTGAGTAAAATGCTATGCACAAGTGTCTCTTTCTGAGACAACCCAGGGCACTTGTCTTAATAAGTAATTTGCTCAGAAATGCTGGGGGATATTGAGGGAATCAAACCCATGGATACCTGCTGGAATCTGTCAGCATCCCATACCTCTTAGCTTTCTGTGCTATGCTGCCAGTTATAAAAATTAGTGGTGGAATACCTGGACCCTCGCCAGAGACATCTCAAGCTGCAGTTAAAATGCTCTAGCACATAAATAATCAAGTAATTTATTCAAAGCCAGTCTCCACTCTATGGATGGTGGATGCTGGATCATAGTTCATCCATTAGGGTATAACTGCAAATGAGTTATTTACAATAATATCATAGGTGACTGCTCAGTGACTATGTACCCATACAACCTTCCTCACTTGATTATTACCTGGAGTTTGTTTTTCCTCATATTCTGTTCGGATATATAAGGTACTTCCACCTGGACATCTTGTGACAGTTTGATTTTCTTTACCTTATCTTTCTTCTGATAAACTTGACTTAACCTACAAATGTAAAAACTTATGGTTAAGAAACAAGATCACTGCCAAAACACTGAAAGCATGTGTGAACATAGACCTTTTTTATTCAATGACAGCATGTTCAAGAAGGAAGTTGTTATAACCTTCATAACAAATTACAATTAGATAAGTAAAGATATTATTTGTATGCTTATTGTTTACCTTTATTATTGAGCCATGCAGGCACTCCATTGTACATAAAGAACTACGAAGGAGCATCTCACACTGGTTATAAGAAGTCTGAGTTCCACATTTGAAAGGTAGTTTCATGTTAGCAACTTAAAATATGTCTGCACATTGACTTAAAAAACATTAAATAAACGTGAGCTTTGTGGTGCAGAAGGGTGAAGTACTGACTGCATCTCAGATGACCCAGGTTCAATTACTAGCACAAGCATTAATGGAGATGATGCTGGTCTCTTACAGAAGCCTCCAAAGCATCACCTTGGCTACTTATGTTTTCTAGAGAAGGTAGCTGGGACATGCATGTGTCTGCACTTAGGACATAGCTAAGAATTCTTGTTGTCTAGAGGATAACACCCACGTGACAATGGGTTACATCTGAAGTCTACCCTTCTCTGCCAGGCAGTTGTAACTGGCCTAAAAATTATTAAAATGAATACTGAACATTTAGAGACATAACAGAACCTGGGGAGGATCCCAACACTCTCCATGTGCTAGAAATTAGTGGAATAAAGATAACTATTCCATCTATTCCATAACATAATTGCAATAGTTTATTACAGCAGGAGGTGCATCATTGTGGGATTTACTCCCAGCTGACTAAAGACTTTGGGATCTTGGGCTTCTCCCGAGGATCAGACATTACAAATTGGGAATAACTACCACCATAATCCACCCAGACATGTATTATTATTATTATGGGGAAAAGGACTAAGATGTCATTGAATAGGCCAATCATTGAATACAATGCCCTTTTTGGGATGTACATGATTAGACCTATCAAACTACTAAAAAGACCCTGGGGGTTCCTAACTAAGGCGATCACTGGCGTAAAGACTTAAACTACCAGGAAACACTATAAGTAGTGTCTCTGTATTCAACATCTAATAGAATTCTGATGGGAGATGTATACCTTGCCTTACTAGTCAATGGGGACCCAGTGGTCTTGGATCTCTTGTTCTCCACAAATAGTCCTACAAATACCAGAACTGGGTATCTAAATTTTATTCAGCAAATAAATAAAGCAAGATGGTAAGATGAGTTCATTATGCAATGTCTTCCTCACTTCTTCTGAAATAAACTTCTGTGACAAATCAAGCAGTATGATACAGTATCTTCCATCAAATGGGAATTGGATGATTGGGTGGGTATTTACCAATTCCTCCTGACTTGACTGGTCTAGTCCTTCCTGAAAATGGAGGTGGGTAATGGCAAGGAGTACATGGTGGCAAAACTCAGCTGCCTTGTATTTCCCATGATTCCAATGAGCCCTAATAATACCTTGGATATGAATTATAGTCAAATTTACTCATGACTGGCCAAGTTTAATCCTCGGGATATTATAAATGAGTTCAAGGATATTATTAAACCTTTGCATTCAAAAACACATTCTTAAGACTATATACAAAAATCTGAGTTGGTAAATCACAAAATGTATAAGATGAATAAGAAGAGATTCTACTTCTAAACCAAGTTGAAAGTATAGAAACTGCTTGCTTATCTAATCCAATCTTCCAGATATAGCTATGAACTTAGCTTGATCTCATAGAAATGAGGTACTGTTTAATTCCATCAAAAAATGAAAGGGAAAACTGTGAATGTGACATGTTCTGAATAAACAATCAAACTGATCTCCCAGACAGAAGACACATACTGAACATACTTGCAGAAGAAAATGTGTAAATATCACAGTAAGCAGGCATATATCAGAATTCTGCAGACACAAAGGAAAGGGAGTTATCCATTAAATAACTGCAAATATGATAACTGCTGCCACAAAATAAAATAAAAAATAGTAATAACTCAGTTTCTGTAGTATATGTTCCTTGATTTATGATGATAAGTTATAGGAGGAGTCCTACCCATTATGTGTAGAGAAAGTCATCAGACTTTGTTTGTGTCAGGTTCTCAAGTGACTGTATGAGGAAAGTTGGTGCAAGTTCTTCCAGTTTTGCACTAGTGTTAATACAGATGAACTGCTGGACTATCAGTTACATTCGGTCACTTTTGCCACTCCCCTGGGACAACATTGATGCCACAGTTTAATAGTAAATTAAGGGTCAGCACTGTGGCATAGACAGATAAAGCCCTGACTATGACCTCTAGCTGACCTACGGTGATTAGCAACAAACCAGCAGGAATGGAGAGGAGAATGACATGGCTGTACCTGCTGACCACTTCCAGTAACAGTGGCAGGGTAAGAGCTCCGCATCAGTCTTACTAGAAATGCCCTGGGGAGTTTATTATATGTGATGATCAGTATTACCTGCATCAGGGCCCAGACTCCCATGTACCATATCTCCCTTTTAGACTTCCTTGCCAGACAGCAAAGACCCCAGTTTTATCCTTGCCATCAAAGCTTCATTAGAGACTTGTCTCTCATTCACAAATAAGTGTGCAACCAGCCACCCAGTTTATTATGTACCCAAAGAACCCAGCATCCCTTGATAACCATGCCAAACTCTTTGTAGGGAATAAGCCCAGCCTGCTGGTGGTGCCCATTAAAGTGGTTAGAGTAATGTTGCTGTGACGTAAGCACAGCCAGACAGTACCAATCGGAGTGGTTATAGTAACACTGTGCTGTAAGAACAGCCCACTGATGTCCACAAAAGTGATTATGGTAATATGGTGCAGTGAAAACAGCCCAGTGATGCCCACAGAAATGGTTATGATAATGTGGTGCTGTAAAAACAGCCCGGTGATATCCACAGAAGTGGTTATGGTAATGTGGTGCTGTAAAAACAGCCCAGTGATGTCCACAGAAGTGGTTATGGTAATGTGGTGCTGTAAAAACCACCCAGTGATGTCCACAGAAGTGGTTATGGTAATGTGGTGCTGTAAAAACAGCCCAGTGATGTCCACAGAAGTGGTTATGGTAATGTGGTGCTGTAAAAACAGCCCAGTGATGTCCACAGAAGTGGTTAGGATAATCTGGTGCTCTAAAAACAGCCCAGTGATGTGCTCTAAAAACAGCCCAGTTATGTCCACAAAAGGACAGCCTACTGGTAACCAGAGGAGTAGCCATGGTATTGCTGTAGTACTCTGACAGTGGTGACAGATGCATACAAGGGGCATGGAAGAGTATTACTCTAAGGTACGTGTGTTTAAGTATGTGTGTGCATGTGTGTATGTAAGTGTGTGCATGTGTGTATGTAAGTGTGTGTGTGTGTGTATAAATAGGAAAAGGTGAACTTTCAGAGGACTGGAAAAAGTCCATTAATATTGGACCACAAACATCATAGGACTTTAATTGAGTATAGCTGTTTCAAGAATTAGTTTTGTAATTTAGTGCTTAGATGTCTGTGTGATATAGGATCATAGGATCATAGACAGTTACTAGGTTAATGGCCCTAGGGCCCTTACAAGCCTTGTCAAGTTCTTACCTTTATTTTCATGATCAACACCTATTCCCCTGTCCAAGAGGGACACAGGTGGAACTCCCGGGGTGAACTTACGGTCACCCATCCAGTCATGCAGATTGCGTTTGAGGAGGGCCAATGAGGTGCTCTGTCTGACAAAGTGGGAGTCTGCTCCAAAGGTGTGGTAACCTCTGGGGGACAAATATTTCCCTCCAGCAGGTTTTATTAATGTCAAATACCAGGTTAAGGTCTTTAAAATGAGTAACCCATATACCATTTGACTTTCGGATATGAAACATTTCCAGTAATGCAGGGTCAGAGATTGCCTTGTGTGCAAGGGAGAGATCACCTCTGAGTAGTCTGTATGAAACAGAATAAAGTGACAATGATTTCAGATGATCCCCATAGGACATATGGTGAAGACCTTGAATTTTTCTTGTGAAGAACCTTTGTGGTTTCTACAGTTGTTGCAGGTGCTTAGAAAGATACATACCAAAAAGGGCGTTGTACTCAATTATTGGCCTGATCATGGAAGAGTACAGGGAGGTTATAACTTCTTTTTTCTGGAGGCAACACCCTTACTTAGGAGATGAGCAATATAGAATGTCCTTCATACCACTGTGGAGACATGGTGGTCAAAGGAAAGGTTGCTGTCAACCTGTCTGCCCAGGTCTCTCCCCACTGAGTGCATACTTAAGGTGTTGCTATTGATATGGTAGTTAGTGGGAACATCACTTTTACCGAAAGAAGTGATAATACATTTTTTTGCATTGAGTTTAAGGCCATGACTTTGGTATCATTCATTTGTTTGTGTAAGACCCTCTTGTAGGATGTTGGCATCATATGGAGATTCTATGACTGCTCCCAGTTTGCAGTCATCAGCAAATTTTGTCACCTGCAGACCATTAGTTTTTGCTTGTACTTGCAGGCTACTTTCTTGTTACTTGTATAACTTATACAGTGAATGTATTACTTGTTTAATTTGTACTGAGAAATTTAATCTGTGCTGTGAAATTTCTTATTGTATATTTTGTACTGTGGAGCTTTTCTCCCCAGGCCTCCGCTGAAAAAGGGTGCAAGCTCAGTCGGACTATCCCGGCCAGCAAAATGTCAAATAAATAAATAAATACTTTGGAGAGAAATAGATTCCAAACAGTAAAGGTCCCAGGCCTGATCTCTGTGGAACACCACTGGTTACAGGTCTGCTGTTGGAGGTGGATTCCCCTATTTTGACTATATGAGTTCTATCAGTGAGCCAATTAGTGACCCATCTAACGATATAAGGGTTGATGCTTAGTTGGGTGAATTTGTCAATGATGGCTGAGTGGGGGATAGTGTCAAATGCTTTGGCTAAGTCCATAAAGGCTGTATTTACAGATTTCCCCTTGTCCAGGGCCTTGGTGACTGTCTCGAAGAAGTCCACCAAGTTTAACAGGCATGATCTCCCTTTGATAAATCCAAGGTGAGTAGGGTCATGTGCCTGGAGATTACCTATATGTTTGTTGATAAGGTCCATGATGATTTGCTCCATGGCCTTGTGGATAATGCTAGTCAGGCTAATAGGTCTATAGTTCCCGGCGTCAGCAAAAGCACCACCTTTGTGCAAAGGAATAACAGTGGTTGTTTTCCATTCAGCTGGGATGAAGCCAGTGCTTAGACTACGACTGAAAAGAGTAGCCAGTGATGTTGCGAATTCATATTGGAGCCATGTAGAATGCAGCCTGGAATGTTATGAGAGCTCATAGATGCTGTGTTTTTGGCCTTAGAGAGGGCATTTACTACCTGCTTTTTAGAGATACAAAGTAGGGGACAGGTGGTAGGGATGTCATGGGGTACGTGTGGCAGGACAGAAGAGTGAAGTTTTCACAGAACCTGTCAGCCAACAGTTTAGCAATATCCACAGGGTCTGTAAATGTGGTATCATTAACTACCAGTTCTGCACAAATCTGGGGCTTTCCTTTTAGGTTACGGATATAACTACAGAATGACTTGTGGTTGTCCTTTGTTGAGAAAGCTAATTTGGACTCATATTTTGCTTTGGAAAACTTCACAAGAAGTCTTATTTGCTTGTTTAAGCTAATGAGGGAGTGTTTCCAGTTTAGGAGGGCTCACTTCCACTTACTCTTAGAAGCAATTTCTTCCTCTTATTGTAAAGCCTGTGAATGGCAGTTGTCCATGCAGGTTTGCTTTTCCTTGAAGATCTTGTTTTGGTCCTGTCAAGTATGGCTGAGTCAATGCAGTTATACAGGTCTTTGTATAAAGCATTGGTATAGAGCTCAGCATAATTGCCAGTTCCATCTGAGGGAGGAGGCGCAGTGAAGCTATTTATACCATTCCGTAAGAGGTTATAATCTGCTTTGGAGAAGATTTTAGCTTAGTTGCTGCTGGGGGGGGGGGGTGTAATAGTTGCTTCAAATGAGACCAATTTGTGGCAGATCTCACCAGGGATGACCTCACAGTGGGGCTGCTACAGTAGTTCCCATTATTGGTGAGCACCAGATTCAGGATGATGGCACCCCTTGTAGGGATGTCAACCAGCTGGTCCAGGGCACTGGAGTTAACAAAGATGAGGAATCTTTGGGCAAGTGAGTTGGAGCACGAATAATTTACCCAGTCAATGGATGGGTAGCTAAAGCGACCCAAAATCATAGTGTTTGGAAGCATCTTGATAGACTCAAGTAGATTCAAATAGGCAGAGTGGGTGTCCTGATTCATGGAGGGGGTCCTGTAGCTGGCAATGACTTGAATAGGTGTCCTACCAACAATTAATTGCACCTGAAGTATCTTCAGGGAATCATACTGTTTAATCAATCTGGAGGTGTATTTATCTTTAATGAATATTGATAGTTTTCACACCTTTAGTTTGAGGTCTGAACATGTGGAAAGAGGTGTAACCCAGTATGGCTGGGGTGCTCTCCACAGCCTTGAACCTGGTCTCCATGACTGCACAAATGTCTGCAACTTCCAAGGTGAGGACAGCTTCCAGTGAGTGCAGTTTCATGTTGACACTCAGCATTTAGCAGGATAACCTTGAGGTTGTTTTTAGATGGAGTTTTTACATAGGGAATTTTGTTCTTGAGACACTGCCTAAAAAGGCACTATGTGTTTTGAAATACTTGGCTGGAATATTTGTAAAGTTTACTTTGGTTCATCCCTTTCTGTACTACATGTGTAGTTTGATTACAGCAGTGGAATGTTGAGATGGGAAACAAGAAGGTATTTACCTTTTTCCCACTGTTCTGTGACCGTGGAATTAGTATATTTAGGAAAGGAGTACAGGGTGGCTTGCCCCCTGCAAAAGCACTTACATTTTTTCTGTGTGTGTGTGTGTGTGTGTGTGTGTGTGTGTGTGTGTGTGTGTGTGTGTGTGTGTAGATGGCAATTACACTGACATTAAATTCTTGATGTGTTGTCATAGACCGACATTTATACTAATCTCTTTATTCAGGAACAGCCATTGGTCATTACTAGTGGCTGTTCCCATGGAACAGGAAGACTGTAGTTCTTCAGAGGAAGGAGAACCAGTCTGTAGCTGCTTAATCCTCCTTGGCTATGTGTCTGGAAGCTTGACTGAATTAAAATATTCACTCATAATAATGGATGCAGCTGTCAGCATGAGTTTTGTGCCATCACTTTTGTAGAACACTCTTAGAACATTCCAATACATGATATGTAAAATGTCACATGACTATACATCTGTTGAGATAAGCCCACCATGGCTGGTGTGTACACCCTGTATGTGCCACAGCTCATGATCAGATGGTCTATCAGTGCTCTTGCAATTGTGCATTGATCCTAGGTTTCCTATCTCTCGATATTTGTGGACTGATTCTTGGCTTTTATCATCTGACTGCTCCTACCTTTTACCTCTTGCTTCTTGATCTATTGATTTATGCAGACTTAAAAGAAAAGCTACCAAAATATATGGCAGCATATTCATTTATGTCATCTTCTTAAAAAATGCCTTATTTTCTGAAATCCTACACATTTTTCTTTTACCCCAGTGCAACCAACAAGTGCACTGCATTTTTGGAGTGGGTACTCTCTTGTGTAACAGCCTTTACATACTTTTACCCTGACTTTTTTGTCTAAGTGCTTAATCCTCTGTCCTGCTCTTCAGTCTTTCACAAATAACCATGAGCATGTGTTGTCCATTAACTGCAAAACTACAGTGTAAACCAAAACACTGCTTTGGGGGTACCACTGCACTCAATGCCTCTTTTATATAAGATGTGTTCTGTGCATGCAGAATTGTATTTCTGAATTACTTATTTATTTGACATTTGTTAACTGGGAATGCCCGACTGAGCAAGAGCCCATTTTCAGAGGAGGACCAGGGAAAAAGCCCCATATAGAAACATTACAAATAAGGTTACAAAAACAGTTGCAAACAAAGAGTAACAATGAATACAGAAGAATTATTAAATACATAGTATACATCTTAGAAGTTAGATTACATACCAAATACAAGTTGGTAGAGCTATAAAGTTTAATATAAGGTAAATTTTGGTAAGTAGGGATGAAGAAGTCCACGGTAGTTGAAGGGGTTACAAGACAGACATAGGAATGAATGAATGAATGTGTCCTAAGTAGTGACATTATGTAAATGTAACTCATCTCTGAATCCTTCTTACATGCAACCATTAAGACACGATGAGGTGTATATTATTTCCTGATAAGAGGGCACCCAGGTATATTCTAAAGCATGAAGCACTTGTGCCAAGTACCATTACCATTGGGAATGGGTTGTGGGACATAAACCCTAGCTCAGATTGTGATAATATGCTCCCCATGAACAACAGATATCTAAATTAAAATGAATCTGTAAGCAAAATAAGAAAATATATTCTAGGAAAGAAAAAATAATCTTTCCATTTGGATTGTCTCTGCCAATTTGAGACACACACTTGACAGTCTGAACAAAGGTGGAGTAGAATCAGAAATGTAGAAAACATCATATTCATCTCCCAAAATACGATGCAGTCATTTGTCATGCTAAATAGTAATCAGCAAAAGAAGTGTTCCAGGTACATCCAGACCTTTTTATTACTGCTTTCACAGACAGCATCTTTTGTATCTCCCCACATCACCTTGTGTTAATATCAGTGGGGGTACTATACTGTCATTAATCAATCAAGCTGTTTTTTTTAGTTTGTGGACATATGAGATCATACTGAGCCTATAGCATATTTGCATGTGCAAATACACACACATGCACACATATACACATTTGTTTAAAGGTAGGGTAGTAGCAACAATTAGAGACCTGCATAAAACATCATACACAGCTCCCATCCTATGCTGTAGTCAGTTAAGAAAGGGTTGCATCCAAATACAGATTATTTTTATTTAGTGTATCTTCTGTGCCTTTTTATTTTCCACCAGTTCTACACATTTAATATGAAAGGATGTATCAAACAGATTTTTAATGACATTTTGTTTACTAGGTTGCTCTAATTGAGCTTGTTACTCGTACCAGGGGAAATTTGGCCAAAACATAAGAGGAACTCCCATACTGTTTTTTGGTGCTGTCATGTAATCATTAATATACATTAAAACTGCTACCAACTGGCTAGAGTTGATCTGCATTCATATGCCTTTCAAAGGAGGGCTACCACAAGTGCTCATATGCTAGTAGCTTTATCTAAATGGCAAGTGCCCCCATCTCCCACTAACCTGATCTTATTTAGTTACTTAGCCCTCTCAACACCCAACCCATTTAAACTGACTAGCCTTACCAGAGCTAACACTAAAACTCCCACACAGTTCCTAACCTTAATCTGAGTCCTCTTTCCCTAACCCTAAAACTCCACTCTCACTCTATAAACCTAAAGTCCCTGATTGTTACCCAAATGTAAAACTCTACACACCCTAACCCTGAAGTCCTTCATTGCTCCATAACCCAAAAACTTCACTCCCCACCCTAAACCTAAACTCCCTGATTGCTCCCTAACCCTAAGCCCCCTCCCACTTCCTTACCATAAAAGTCCCCTGATACTCTCTGAACCTAAATCCTCTCCAGATCTTGGTTTGAAACACTAATCTACAATGCTACTCCCTCCCACTTTCTCTGCCACAGCTGCCACGCTTTGCTAGTGACACTCGAATAATGTGCTTAGGCAACGTGTGTCAGCTTCACGCTCTCCACATGGCTACTGCACCTTGCCAGAACTTATATTCAGGTCTGACCATGAGTCTCAGCCTGTGCAGATGACATGCAAGTCCCTAGCTTTGAGACAGTAGTCTTTGAGTGCCTTGGTCTCAGATGCTTGGAGTAGACCCATTTTTGAAGGGTAAAACTTTTGCAGGCAGCATCCTCCTTGTGTTCTATTTTAGTATAAGTATTACAATATAAACTCAAATGCTGGATCTGGGAATATAACCCACATCCTTCTGGTGCTGCCATCAAAGTATCATTCAAAGGCAAGTATATTAAGTTATGAACCATGGAGAACCAGAACCAGAACCATTAAACACAGGAAAGACACTTTCCTGTTGTAATGCTTGTATACTAGTTTGGGTCAACACTGGGGGTATATGGCATGACCTTTTATTGGATAAAGGGAGTGGAATGGTACATCATGGGGGAATTCTGATGTACAGCAAGCAATGTTAAGCACAATAACAATATACTGTGGGTTGTTGTTACTCTTGCATATGTAAAAAATATGCTAGTACAGTCTTCTATAAGCAAATAAGGAAGCATTCATTTAACCAATCAGTATAGAAAGCACATGTTAAAAAACAGCAATGTCCTAACAGTCTGTTTCAATTATGTTTAGGAACAACTGTGACAGTGAACTAATATCAATGTATAGTTGTCATATAACTTTGATGTAACTACTGTCTAATGTCTGTGAATTCCTAAAACTGAACAGCATCATAAATATTTATATGTCACTGCTGTGATACAGCTGTTTCATAAGCAGCTTTCTTTTGGATATAAGTTTATATATATAGTACAATACAGAACATAACAGTACAGTCACTAAATTTTAATGGACATGTGACATAGGTTACCTGTTGTGAATATGTGTCATTTACGTAGTCTGTCCTTCTGTGGCAGACAGATGAGTTATGTCTATCTCTGAGAATTACTGTGAAATTAATAAATGGTGTTGCATTTCAATATTATGCTCCGCATAAGAAACGTAGCATAAGCAATTACCTTTTGGCCATTAGGGTTAGATGAAGTGTAATGAGATGAAGTTTGTGTAACTAGGTTCCCCTAGACCTAAAGCCAGAACATAACCCTAAATCTGGAACCCTAGCCCAAAAATGTTAATCCTAAAATCCTACTCTTATAACTCTAACCCTAACCCTAAAACCCAGAAGTGTCTTTATGTTTCTTTTTCAAGCATCACTTATTATTGTAGTTGCAGCATAAGCAGAACACTTAAAACAATGTCACTAGTATGTGTTCTGCTAGCACAGACAGAGCACCTTCCTGATGGCCACAAACAGCTATTACCAGAATTGCTTTTGTTGTCCTTTCAGAACTTAGTAGGCAGGAAAATTTTTCCTGAATAACAGTCTTATAAAATGTGTAGCAAACTTATGCACTGAGTATTAACCTCCTGAATCCCATCTAAAATGTGTGTGTGTGTGTGTGTGTGTGTGTGTGTGTGTGTGTGTGTGTGTGTGTGTGTGTGTGTGTGTGTGTGTGTGTGTGTGTGCGCGCATGTCACTATAAATACCAAATTTCAGAGTACTGGAAAAATAAGAAACTCCAAAGAATTTGGCATTTTATACCAAAACATTAATTCACAATAATTTGTATTTTTTTGATATGTACTAACACTGTCAGTTTACTTCATTTAGTGTTCAAAACATATCATTGATTTCACCTTTCACTTCTTAAACGAAACCCCCAAAACATATGAGTGTATAATTCCTCAAACTTCAGCTCACAAAAATAGAATTTCAATATTTTTCATAAGCCTATATCAATATCCCTAATAACATACCCTCTACACTCTAGAGTCAGACCTTCCAATACATATAAAACATAAAAAAAATGTCTTTATTGCTCTGGCCCTTAGTTTTCTATTAACAACTGTACTGAGTAATATTAAAAAATATTCATGGAGTAGAAAAGCTGTTCCAACTCACCTGTTTCCCATTTCTGCATTCTGAGGTATACAACACTTCTAGTCTTCAACAATTCCGTTTCAAGTTCTCTTGAGTAAGTTCACTGACTTACAAACTGAGCTAATACTTAAGGCTGGATATAGACAGACATCAAGCGATTTTTTCCTACTCAGTTCCAGTCACTAGCTACCTTTAAATGTTCTAGATTTCTACATAACATGTTCTAACATTCTGCCTTCACCTTCGTGTTCTGCTGTGATTGCATCACAAATAAATATGTAATAATAGTTCATCAAACTTCTGTTTAAGATTAACCATCTGAATACTCTTACTTTAATTTAACTTGACTTGTTGCTCTTTAAAACTGTTCTTTTCTGCAGATCTTAACTTATTAAATTAGAATAAATGTGAGTAGCTATAGCTATCCACATGCATTTTCCTTTTGAGCAGTTGTCAATAATCAGATATAATGGCTTTCATATCAGGGGCTGATACCTAATAATTATTTCAGGTGATGATAAGTGAGTAACCAGTAAGTCTATTAATGCTGACTGAGGTCACTATCACACTTGTATAATGGAATCAGTTGTTGCAAGTTCACCTACCCCCACATGCCCAGTAAACCAATGTGGTACATCTGCAGCTCATGCTCTCATCTTATTAGTATATATACATGTGTGATTCTATTATTTCAACTTCTCCCTTTATCTTAGAGGGCTACTTTGTCTCAAAACCCTTTCCTCTTGCTTATATCAATATATTCAGGATATGGATTTAGAAAGAGAAATACATTTCATCCTAGCTGGCTTCAGGTACATGTCTGTATATCTGCAACCAAGAGCAGGTGTGTACTTATGGTAACAGGTTCTGGTAATCCTGACATTAATCACAATTCGTGCAGTGACTTTATAGTCATACTTTCAGCAGTTGAAATAGGATGCTTTATCTTCAAGTGTAAAGAGACACTAAACAAAAGAGGCAAAGTGAAGGGAGGGGGGTTACATATGAGAAAATTCATTACAGTTATTAAAACTGGGTGACTGGTTGCAGTGAGTCCCACCAGAACAAAATGTTACCATTTGTTAGCTGCATTTTAACACGTGCTGGAGCTCTGATTCTGGGAGGAGTATATTGATGTCTGGGGCTGGAGATACATAAGTCCACCTCTCTAAGGAAAAGTAGACATGTTGGCATTCCTCTTAAAAAAATGCATGTTTCAGGTGTCTGCTGACTACTGTAGTAGGGCCTCATCTGTATTTATCTTGATAACTTTTTTGTCGTAAGTGAAGTGGGGGTGTGGAATCTGTGCACTAAATACTATTATCAAGTATATTGTCTTACATGGAGTGCTTAAATCTAACAGTTTATTTTTTTAACCTTTGTGTGACACAGCTGCACTGCTATGGCAGCTGTTTCCTTGTTTAGTCTGAGAAGATTGAGGGTAGCAGGTCAATTCCCAAGCATCAATGGTCTTTCTTACATGCACATGACTTCTGTAATTTCCAGCCATGATAAGAAATACATATTCAATGAAATGTTTAGCAATATGTATAAATATTTCATTTCCTGGATTGGTGGGTTATAATCGTTAATTTCATTTAGTAATTTTCACCTTTTATTATTATTATTATTAGCTGTGTAATGACTGACAAGACCTCGTGCACTTCTGTTTATGATGTCTAAACATTTTATGATGGAGATGCTTGTTTTTAAAAGAAGGGGTGTACATAATCATATTCTCTGTTGCTAAGAATTATACATTTTATTCCATACCTCTGATTAAATTGCCCCTCTGACTCAGTTAAGATACACTTTTGTTACCTGTATATTTCATTACTGTGTTTTAGATTTTTCTTTCTTAGTCTTTTATCTTTTTTGACTTACTCCCCAAGTCTCCTCTGGAAAGGGGTGTCACTGCTCTAGTTGGGCTGAATCAGTCTACAAAACTTTTTACTAAAAGTATGAAATGATGAGTTTAATCTGGAATTAAGTAATGTGGATATACAGAATAATAAAGCCGACAAGAATTATGGTGAACCTTGACATCAGTTAATGAAACATGTATTTTAAAGCATCCAGAAATGTTAAACAATTGGAAAAAACACGGTCAATAAGGAACCAATGTCACAAAGTGTAGCACTTGGTTTCAGCAGACTGTTTGCATGGCACAATGTTTGTTCTTCTTTCGGCTTTTCCTGGTTAGGGTCACCACAGTGGAACTCCGGTTCGCTAATGATTGGCAGTAGATTTTTATGGTGCCGAGGTGCCAGCCCGATGCACAACCTTCAATGAAGGCATGCCCATTCACGCATGTCATTTGAATGCCACTCGACCGCGGGGAGGACATGCAGACCACACAAAAGGTGCTCCAGCCAAGAATAAAATAAATTGACTTGGTTCTTGTGGTTAATGATGGACCTGTTGAACCATATTAAGTGATGTCTACTCCAAGCTACACTTTTGAATGAAGGTATTTCTATAACAATTCCAAGCAAATTGTTTGAGGTGAGTGAAAGTGACAAAAGTTAGTATGCATTATCAACAAGACATAGAGAAAAATGAAGGCATGCTTTTTTAATACAACAAAGGCTTGTCATAGCAGGGAATTAAAAGTACAAGCCTTGTTGCTATTATTTGATGCACTGAATGCTACAGCACTGTAATAACACCAACTCCCTAGTAATTAGAGTAGCAATGGAAGCACAAAGTGACAGTTCAATCCTACGCCCCTGCAAAGTGAACCAGAAAAATAATGTTCAGACCATCATCGGGACACAGTTAATCAGGCTTCTGCTACCAGCATTATATAAAGGAAAATGTCTTTAATTATATACTTGAAAACAGGATTCTGCATATAAAACAGAGTCTGAAATATCAAACTTCATTTGAAATGATAATGAAGGAAAACAAGTGAAATATGCAAAGGGTGGAAGTGTTGGGTTCTTTTTGTATATACTGTATAGCATGTTAGCATTAGCAATGTATGAATACAACAGTGAAACCTGAATGCAAGTAAAATTTGTATTGTCCATTTCAAATTATACATAATGTCAATGGAATTATCTATAACCAAATTAAAATTCTTCATTAATATGTCAGATTACTATTTAACTGTGAATTTGGCATAATGTCGTGCTTCCAGTTATGCCCTAGCATAATTATTTGTTTTACCTTTGTAAAAAACTTTATTTTAACTAACCAACAAAAATATGAACACTCAAATGAGGGGACATGTTCAGAGTCATGGTAGATTAGAATTGTTGGGCCTATTCAATGCCCTACTATCCCTGTCCTTTTAACCGTTTAGTTATCCCACCATCATCAGTTTCATTGCTATCTTTACTGTGGACTGACCACTTGTTCGTTTTTCTCAGTTTATTCTTAAATCCTACTAGAGTGTAACCCTAGCACGGTTGCAGGAAGTGTTATACAGGGTTACTAATATTTTTGTGAAGAAGTCATAAACATATCCCATCAAACCTTCTCCTTTGTTTGCTGATATGACTTCTCCTTCTTCTGGACTGTTGTGGACCATTGCATTGACTGGTAAATGTTGACCTACACTACCTTATTTTAAATGTTTGAAATATGCTTATAGATACACGTTTGTCTGTGTGCATCTGTGTGTGTATGTGTGTGTGTGTGTGTGTGTGTGTGTGTGTGTGTGTGTGTGTGTGTGTGTGTGTGTGTGTGTGTGTGTGTGCGTGTGTGTGTGCGTGTGTGTGCGTGTGTGTGTGTATGTGTATACATCATGTTCTCACATTCTTAACTTCCCTGCTCTCCTCTAAGCTACATTTATTGAGATGTTTATACCTTATTCATAGCATTTTTTTATTTATTTTGTTTTGATGAATGGATAATCTAACTGGATTATATATCTACCCCTTTCCAGAGGTAATGTGAGAATTTAACCAACTAACCAACTAACAAAATAATTAATTTACTAATTAATTAAAAATGCTGAACAAGAATAACAAATAAAACAGCAGTTCTCAGTATTCAAGGCATTCATTTGCTGAACATTGTTTAAATGTCATTCACATCCAAGTACAGGGTAAACAGTCACTACAGTTATGGGACAGACATCAGATTGGAATGGAGCATAAAGGAAATATTACTGTGTATCAGAGAAGTGACCTGGGGTCCCAAAACTATGCACAATGATAATAACATGTAATCTAAAGACTATGTTCTTGGCCTGGACCCTTAGCTGTGTACCAGGCAAATTGTATGAAACCTCAGCTTCGTAATTAGCAGACGATGTGTAAATACTGAAAACAAGTGGAAGAAAAGACAAACAAGCTGAACTGAGTTAAGGACATAAAAAACAACTTATTTAATGGAGTTCCTTCCAAGACTTGACAAATGTGTTGTGAACTATAAACATAAGGTGTTCATGGTTCTAACAGAGATGCAGGCACCAGGACAACACATGCTTTATGGGTCCTGCACATTTGTAGCTGGCATTTCTTTGTGTTCTTGTGAAATAGTAAGGTCACCTGTGAAGCTGAAAATGGCATTATTTGTTGAGGAAGTTTCTCTTTTTAAATTTTTATTTATCTTTTCATTGATTGGGTTAGTCCCGCTAGGCTAGTAGCCTTTTTTTCAGGGAAGACTCTTGGTGGCATTTATACTACTAGGGGAAATTTGGCCAGGGCATAGGGAAACTTTCCCTACTCTTTTCAATAGCTGCTATGGGGTCTTTTACAGTGTCTATATCAGAACATTGAAGTTTTAAAACTTTGAATGTTCTAATATCGACCTGTTTTAATCGAATGCTAAAAATAGCAAAGCTGCAGAACACCGAATTCTTTCCCTAGTTCTGTGGCTTCACTATTTTCATCACTGTGCTGGAGATTTACGGGTCGGGTTCAGGTAAGTGTGCGATTGTGTGGTTGTTAGGATTAGGGAGCGGGTTAGGTGAGTTAGGGTTAGGGCACAGATTAGGTGAGTTAGGGTTAGGGCGTGGGTTAGGTGAATTAGGTTTAGGGGCGGGTTAAGTGAGTTATGGTTAGGGCGCGGGTTAAGTGAGTGTGCGATAGTGACGAACCTTAGGGTTAGGGTTTGGGTTAAGGTAAGTGGATAGATAGTAGTGCATGTATAGTTTAGTGTAGTGTTAGTTGTAGGATTATAAGTGTATGTGTGTGTAATGATGTTTTTTAGGTGTGTTTGTGTTGTGTGTATGTTTCGGAATAGCAAATATTTTCCCAAGGAAAAAATTTGCTGTTCTGAATGTTCAATATTATGTGGATTAGATATTTTAGGTCAGATGAAATAGTGTTCGCTATTTTCATCTTTTGCTAATGTGATATAAATGCCTTTTACATCTGCCTGAGCTACCATCAGCTCAAGCAGATGAGACCTAGGTTTAACATCACACCCAAGGGACGACATGCTCAGAAGTACAGTACCCATCTTATACTACACTATAGTGTCAGCAATGCATCTACCTGGTGTGGGAATAGATCCCACAGCCTTCTGTACCAAAGGCAAGTGTGCAAACTGTTGCACTACTGACACTTGCTTATTTGGGTACAGAGTTCACCTTTACAAGAAGGTTTAAAGATGAAGACAACTACAGATAGAATATTTAGACTGCAAAACTAAGGTGAAATACTACTAATGGGGACTTCAGTACGTTATATGCAGTCCTTCAGTGTAATTACTTTGAAGATCACATGCATACTGCATACACTATTTAGTACATCTTTCTGACAGTTTGCATTAAGTCCTACATGAGAGGGAAAGAAAGTTAGATACAGAAATTTCGAAACAATATGGAAAACTAATTTTAGATGCAGAAGGTGGTTTTCACCTAGAAAGAAGTAACCCTTCAGTAATGTGGTTTACAGAATATATAATTGCAGAGTGAGGCCATTAGTAAACATGTTTTTTAAGCAGCTGATGTTGGAAAATACAAGCACTTTCAGAAACCACTGAGTAGCAGTCTAGACGAATTGATGTAAGACCTATGGGTACAAATCAAACCTGCTATCTTTTGTGTAAAGCAACACAATTACATGAAAACTCTGTATGACAGTGAAGTCTAAAGAGCGCAACACATCATTCAGTAAGTATAAGAACGGACATGACGAGCAAGTGAAAGAACAACAATCGTTAACAAGTAAGCACGGAAAGTAATTAGGATACCAGTAGCCCAAAATGAGGAAATTACAGGTGGATATTGTTAGGAAAGAATATAAAAAAAATCACTGTGGTAGAGCAGGGGCAAATAATACCAAAGGGGAATTCCAAGACTTGGACAGATGTTTGCTAGTGCGAATGCTAAGACTGGGACAGATGTTTGCTAATACAGAATGCCATCATGAATTGGTAATAGAATGCAGCAAAATTGTGCAAAGCAGGAAGATGGAGGAAGGAGGAAAAAAGACACACAAAGAAAGATAATTATGAATTGTCAAGCATCAATTATTTGTGTGAACAATTATTTGTCAAGGGTTAAACTATGTCAGGGTCAAGAGTTGCATGAGTTTTAACTGTAAGGAACAAGCAACATGGTATAGAAAGGTGGTTTTAGGGTGACACTGAACAACATGAAGTGGATATGACACCAGGTGACAGGAGATGGCAACCTCAAAAAGTAAGGAATGGACAAGAATTTGGGATGTGGGAAACAGTGGCATTGATTCTAATAGTCTTACAGAAAACTGTAAGTATGCTCACCTTGTAGGTTACATTACGAAGTCTGAAACACCATTGTGCAGTTTCATTAAAAAATGATCTTGCATTTAATGTGCTTTAGCTCAGGCTTCTTGTATGAATTCAGCTGTTGAGATATAGAAAACAAGTACAATTAAGGAGGTCATGAAAGAAGGTCCCCAAAATGATAGTTTGACAGTTTGATTTAAAACGTCTATCTTTAGTATTGCTTGAGCAAAATGTTGCTAAATTAAAATGAAACTCAGCACTAGCTGTTTTTCATAATCTGCAGAAAAAAACGTTCAGTATAGTCATCCTTGGGGTCTACATTATAAATAAAGAAGTACCATGGTGTAATTTCATCTTAATGGGACACTACATATTTTAGTGTTTTCTGTCTGAAATCATGTTTAGGGATGGATAAAAGTAAGGTGTGTGCAGCTGTTCTTGATGCGATGAGCTGAGGTTCCATAAATGTTACATTACAAATCTGATGTAAATTGTTTAAAATTAGTAATGTTACAAGGAAATGTTTGTCAAATGTAACACAAACTTTTCCAGTTAATAATATTTGGAATAAAGCTTTCAAAACCCTTATCTTATGGGACTATATCACAAAGTGTGAAGTATCATTTTATAATTCCATCTTAAGTGGAATTTGTGGTGGTTGGGCAAAACTGTTCCTGCTTACATTGGCTTTTGGGGTGATAATGTAAAACTGTCCCTGTGTTGAGATCTTGTCGATGTTATTTTGCAAACCTGATGTATTACCAGGAGATGTTCCTCATATTAAGTATAAATTCATAATCGTGCATTTTAGACTTAAAAATTATTTTTGCATTACTATATAGAACTTTTAGATGACAATGTGGAACAAAGCTCACATAGTTCCTGAGACGAGGGCCCATAAACAAATACTCATGTTAATATGTCAACATGCTTTAAAGATACAGAGGATCTATCAATCCCACATGATCATTACTATATTTAATGAAATTTAATAGAACATGCAACAAAATCAGTAAATCCCATGTTTATCCCTTCCTGCACCTCCTATCGGGGCACTTCATTGCCAACACCCTCCTTAGTGCAGTTGCACAACAGTGGAAAAAGGACAAAGACAGATCATTCAAATCACCCCCCCCCCCTGCATTCACTACAATCAGATAAATAATAGAAAAATACACTTCACTTTAACCTGGCTACTAAAACAAATGACAATTTCAACCAAAATTAAAAGGCGTTATATTCATTGAAAGTGTCATTCACTTTAGAGGATTCCAACAAATAACATCTAACTATTATGACTCCAAAGTCATAATATTTTGCTGCTTATATCTACACCCTGGGATGGGTTCTAGGGAGAGCAGGCTGGTCAACATTACTGGTAAGTGTTAAGGCTTTCATGTTGTTATAGGTGAGTTCAGCTTTATATCAAACAGACCAGTAATGAATGTCCAAGGACAGCTATGTTAGTCAGCCCTTTCTATAATGAATAGGAAGTACATTTTGCTGAATTAAGACTGGAAAATCTGGGGTGGCAAGTTTGAGAATGGGTGTAGCTTTCACACATTAACCTCATGGGCATTAAACCAATAACAGGACTGATATGTGTTGCATGGATACTGGCTTACGCCTCAGAATTGCAGATCCTGCCTTGTCCTTATTTTGGATAATATAGGATTAATGGTAAGGTTAGATAAGCTGGTCTTTTTTATTTTTGTTTACCAGGGTAGAAAACTGATCTACATGGACCTTTTTCAAACTCAGTCTTGCTCACACAGTTTGGAAAGGAAGGCTGAGGGAATCAAACCTTGGACTACTGGACCACAAGAAACAGTTCATTAACAGCTCATTAATCATCTGTGTCATTTGTGAGACAGTCTCTGAACTGCCTAACATACAGAAGTCTCCCTCCCTTTCTATTTTGCTAGGAAGTTTGATTTTAAAGTATTTATATCAATTTGCCCTAGATGAATTCCTAGAAGTGCATGTCAGGGACTTTTATTGACTCTTAATAGTCTGGAATGCCTTCAGATGTTGCTTACATGCATGTTTAATACTATGGGTGGAACGGCCATTTAATACCATATGTGAGAAAGGTTTGCAAGGCTTGTAGACTCAGGGGGTGTGTACTCTTCGTGAGTAACTTTGGGCACTAAGTAAAGGGACTGGAAAGTCCAAGGCAGTAACAGCTGCACTAGAATGAAGGAATGTAACTGAATAGATTCTTGTACACTTAAACAGACACACACAGAAATAACTATGGACAGGTTGCACTTTCAGAATTATGAAGGGTCTCTACAAGAGTAGAAAGATTGGGAAGGACATATACGTGAAGGTGAGGCACTCTGGGCTTCCACTCCTTAGGGGATCCAGTTTCTAATCCTTATGCAAGTTCTCATGGAGAAAAGTTGGAGATATTGAACATATACTTTAAAGGATTTACAACCTTATTTCTTTTGTTGTGATACTTATTCACCTGATTTTTTTGAGTTTGGATATATATTTGGCGGCTAAGTCAGGAAGATTGACACATGTTAAACACCCCATTCCTACTGCTATAGTAGCCTTTAAGATACATGGGTAATGTCTTGCCCAACACACAGCAACCGACCTGCTTCCGAAAGTTCTGGCTCCCTCCCATGCTTCCAATCTGATTGCTGATTGGGCAGTCCTGCAGAGGGAAAATCAACACAACATTCAAGAGTGGAAAATTGTCAGTATGCTCTTGCCACCCTGTAAAGAAGCAGCTCAGAGGCTTCACAATTGCAGAAGCCAGCCTTCATCTCCTTTCTGGCAGATAAGCTACCTTTGGAGAACCCAGCCATAGAACCCAGCCACACAGAGATATTTGGCTTTTGTACATTTACACACACACACACACACACACACACACACACACACACACACACACACACACACACACACACACACACACATACACACACACCAAGCATATGCTCACAAACACACATCAAGCATGTGCGCACAAACACACACACACACACACACACACACACACACACACACACATATATATATATATATATATATATATATATATATATATATATATATATATATTTTGCTATTTATGCGTATTTACTTTTTAATAGGCTGTCCCTTCAATAAACCCTGTATTTTGGTATTATCAGAAGTTTCCCATAAGGAACCTCTATTTTTAGCTTTGGCTAACTTGGGGGCGATTTTTTTTTCTGATAAAGTATACTGCTTGTATAAACCTCTTATATTTTAAGTGAAAATTTTGTGTGGGGAACACTTTTACTTGGGTAGGAATGACTACAGGTTATGTAGTGGTTGTGTTCACTCTTATCTGCCATTTTTTTTGTTAACTGAATTTTCTCTGCAGGGGTATCTGACAGGAATTTAGTGTGCTGCTTATGCATTACAGTGTTTTGGGGACTCTATATGTGTGTGAAAGTGTAAGTATGCTGTTTTTGGAAACTATATGACAACAATACCTTCTGACCAGCTCGTTCTAGTGATTAGTACCACATATGAAGCATCCTCCTTGGTCACAGCATGTATTCTTACCCTGCTCCTGCTGGTTCAACTTCCATAATTCCAATGCCCTAAATTAATTTGGAATATCCAAGAATAGAGACGTGTGCCCCTTGAAAAATGAATCTGCATTGTTTACATGCTCCAGAACTTTACATTCCTGTGTTTTTAGTGGAAACATCATCTTTAACATAATTCCTTTACAAAGATATTTTTTAAATTTCTACTGTTCTTGTACACATATCTAGGTTGTTGTCCTAGTTGATTTAATAAACCAAAGGTGCCAAAAACAGTGTTCCAATGGAATTACTCTGAATTACTTTACCTGCCATGTTATTAGATTATCAAAAAAGGGGACCATATCTAGATGTTCTTTGCCCTACCATCCAGTCACTTAAATCCTTTAACATATCAGCTGGACATCCCCAATCTCTGAATAAATATTATAATTTAGTAGTTTCACCTTTGAAAATACAATCATCAGATACTAGTTTACTTAACCTGATTAATTGCCCTTTAACTAAATTTCTTTTTTGCCACAAAGGATGTTGGCTGTCAAAGTGTAAATAAGTTTTAGAAAAAGTATCCTTTCTATAGATGTTTGACTCATATCTGTCAGCAGCATATTTCATATTCACTGTGATAACCAAAACATTGATGGAATAGTTATTCCTTTTATATGTAAAATTCATAAAATTAGTAGAGTGGCTAAGAAAATCCATAAAAGGTTGTAGATCTTTGGCACTACCATTCTACAAAATAAAAATGTCATCCAGGTACCTCAAATGTATCTCAATCATGGAGGAAAATGGTGAATTCAAAATGGTCGTGGCTTCCCAGTACCATAAAACCATGTTAGCAAAAATAGGGGTTGATACTGCCCCCATTGCTACACCCTTAAGTTGTTTAAAATATTCACCTTCATAATAAACAAAATTATTAGTAAGAATCATTTCCATGCATTGAAATATGATGTTTATCTCAGAATTATTTAGATCAGTACATATGACCATAGCTTCCAAAAAACATTCTAGCCCTTGCCCGTGTGGTATTGCTAAAAATAAATCTTTAATATCAATGATAACAAATAAACCATCAGGCAAAAAAAGTAGTTTTAGCTAGTGTTTCTAAAAAATGTCAAGAATCTTTTAAAATATGCTTTTTTGTTGGGCAACCTTCAGTTCTCAAAAAAGCAGGTAGGCTTTATACTTCTCAATCTATCAAGCATTTTTTCTCACCTTAGTTCTGACCTCTGCAGTCATTTCTACATCTTCGCTAGTAGGGAATTTGCTGTTAGTTTCCTCCAACCCTTCCCCTATAGACAAGGAGAGAAAGATATTGAACAGATATGGTAAGATATTTTTTCTCTTTTTCCAGTTTGGTTTATAGAATTCTTAACTATCATAGGTTCATAAGTTGTTACCTGGCTAATGACCACTATGGTCTTTACAAGCCTAGCCATGCTCCCCATACCATTTGGGTCTTGAGTATCATGAGCATCTATAAGGGGGTGGCAAATTAGTAGGGAATTAACTAAGGATTTTTAGGGGGTGTTAGGATAATACTTTTCTTATTGATATAGGAGCCAGACCGGGGGTAAATTTATGATTTCCCATCCAGTTGTCAAGGTATGTTTGAATATGGTCAGGGATGAACTCTGTTTTACATGGATGGAAAACCTATTTAATAGAGCTGGGATGCTTTGAGACACATATCTATCTCTCCAGCATATTCTGTTTATGTCAAAAGTGAAGTTCAGATTCCTGGACCTAGTGTTTCTGGTGCTGTTTGTTTTGCACATGTGTAACAGATCCATCAGGGCTGGGTCTGAGGAAGACCTGTAAGTCAGACAAAGTTCCCTCTCAGCAGGCTGTAGAAGACTGAATACAGAGACAGAGCATTTAGGTGATAAGGGTACTGATGCTCTGAATTCTCCTGGTGAGAAACCTTTGTGGGTGTTACAAGTGTCTGGTTAGATACATGCCAAAATGAGGCATTATACTCAATGATGGGTCTGATAAGGGCTGAGTAGAGTAGTACTATGCCTTTCTTCAACTCGGATGCCATGCCCATACCTATAACTTGAAACTGCAAGAAAAACCTATCCAAGCTAGAGTTTTCACTGTATGATACCTTAAACCTCCTATAACGGAGGCCCATGGGATATATGCAAATGACCCTTAAGAACATCAACTGTTTTGGCTACATGGCAAGGGGTCATTGCATATATCCCATGGGCCTCCCTTACCTATAATTTGGCCATCATAGAATGATTTTCTTAATATTTTAGCTATATATTGGTCAAAAGCCAGACTGTTGTTTACATATGTTCTCAAATCCCTTACTACATAAGGGAAAGAATAAATAGGACATGCTGGAGGGACAGATTCATAACCCAGTCCAGGTTAGGCAGAGTCCCACATTGACTCTCTTCAAGAGGAATCTTGATGAGTGGATGGGAGATCAGAGGGTTTACCCGGCTATCACTTCTGTGTCACTGTTAGACAGAGACACAGTATACTAACCTCAAAAATGGCTAGGCTTATAAATGCCCGTATGAACCTATGAACCTATGAACTACTGGGTTGACTCCTAGAGGTGTTATTTCAATGGAATAATTGACTTGGGTTGACAGTTTCCCCAAAAGGCATTATAATGCATTTTTTTGGAACTGAGTTTTAGGCTATGGTTTTAGCATTAATCATTTATCTATGTTAAACCCACTTGCAAGATGTTGGTGTCTTGGGGGGAAATCTATATCATCTCCCAATTTACGGATATCTGTGAACATGGTGAGTCAGAGCCCTTGAACGGTAGCTAGCTTTGACTTCTGAGAAGTAAATGTCAAACAAGAGCAGGCCCAGCACAGAGCCTTAGGGTGCTCTGCTGGTGACCGGTCTCTTGGTGTTGGTGGTCTTACTGATCCTGACTTTGTGAGTCTTATTTGTGAGCCAGTTGGTAATCCAGTAAGTTATATAGGGATTTATGCCTAGCTCAGAGAGCTTGTCAACAATACCTGACTGGGATATTGTATTGAATGCCTTTGCTAGGTCAAGATATGCAGTATGTATTGTTTTACCCTTGTTCAATGCCTTGGAAGCCCTCTCAAAGAAAGCTGTTAGGTTAAGAAGGCATAACTTTCCCTTAGCAAAGCCAAATTGGGAGGAGTCAAGAGTCAATATGTTGCCATTGTCCTTGTTTATCATGTCCATGATAATTCATTCCATGGCTTTGCATATCAGGCTTGTTAGACTGATGGTCTGTAGTTCCCTGGGTCAGTTGTGGAGGGAAATGACTGTTGTGGTCCTCCATTCATTTTGAACATAGCTGGTTTCAAGGCTGTAGTTGAAGAGTGCCTCAAGTGGTCCTGATAGATCATGTTTTAGACTGATTAGAAGGTAACTGGGGATGGTGTCAGGACCCATAGAGGTGGTGGTTTTGACTTTAGTGAGTACTGGCAGCACCTGGTCCCTGCTAATAGTTGGAGGTAGTATGTTGGAGGGATTTTGCCTGCTGGATGTGGAAGTAGTGGGGGTGAAGTCTGAGCTGAATGTATCAGCCAGTAGATTTGCTATGTCACCCTGATTGGTGTAGGTGGTACTGTTCACCACTAGTTCAGCACACTGCTTTGTGTTACCCTTAAGGTTCCACACATAGCTGAAGAAGTTCTTGTGATTGCCTCTAACCTGCGAGGCTGTCCTGACCTCGTAGTTGGCATTGATGGACTTAATTAGACCTCTTAATTTCTTGTTTAGTTATATAAGAGAGCATTTGTCTTTAAAGGAGCTGCTGTTCTGGATTTTGACCATGAGTTGTCTTATTTTATTGTATACCCAATTTAGGTGAGGATTCCTCCAGTGAGGTTTGTTTTTAGTTTAAGTTTACTTTTGCTAGGTGTGGCAGCCTCCATGCAGTCATTCACTTGTTTGTATAGGGACTGTATGAATAATTATGCATAGGTAGCTGTGGTCTCAGGGTTAGGGGGAGCCTTGAATTTTGACAAACTGTCACTTAATAGGATATAGTTTGCCTTAGAATATTTCCTAACCTTTACTGGTTTAGCTGGGTTTCCCAGGTTGATTTTTGACTTCAAATGAGACGCAGATGTCTACATTTTCCTGAGTGAAGAGGGCTTGAAGGGTTTGGAGATGTTTTCTTTAGGCTCCTAGCACTGAGCAACACCTTAAGGTTGCCTAGAGACTTATTCACTATATTGGTAGTTTTGTCTTTTTGGCATTGCCTAGAAAAGACTCTAAGAGGGTGGATAAAGTTTTGAGTCAATATCTGAACGTCTAGTGGGAACAGGTGCAGCTCATCTTTGGAAAAGCAACACTGTCTGTTGACCATGTCCTCCCATACTGATAGATATTGGCTCCCCCTGGAGTGACACCAGAAACTAAGTCAATTATTAAAAATCAATCATTTCTTTGTTAATACTGTGGCATCATCCTTGGTGAAAGTAAAATGTTGCTCACTGCAAGGCTAGTACCCTGTCTGTGACACATATTCCAACAGATCCATTATGTCTCTTTTCATATAGTCCAGTGAGGTATACTTCAAGTCATATACACCTACATGGACTGTGATAGAATCATACTGGCACCTGGTATGCAGTGACTTGAGTGCCTGTGGGATATTGTGGTCCTGACTGCAGATACGCACTTAATGTTATCTTACCCTTGTCTATTCTGGTGAAAAGGCATGTTTGTGTCATACATTGGAGTCTCCAATGACAGGAGTATTAATAAAGTATATGTTGCCTTATGGGCTTTGCTCTTGGGGGACCATTAGGCATAGGCTTACGTGAGACGTTTGGTGTTGATTATAGTGTGTGTTTTAGTGACTGCTTAGGAGCAGTATTACCATTAGGTTGACTTTGGAGGTCTTTGAGATTTGGGGAGGTTTCTTTTAAGTGGCTCAGCATAGGACAATCTGTGTGTAGTGAGTGGTGTGTGTGTGTGTGTGTGTATGTGGGATGTAGTGTGGGTATTCTTGACAACCTCAGTTGCATGCGTGATTTTGCCTCCAAGGAAGCTTTGTGTTTACATCTGTTGCACACCAATGTTATTTGCTTTAATGATTAACTGGTTGTTTGAGAACATGAGACAAATGGTCCAGCATCAACAAACTCCTACACCCAGGCCAATCTATAACACCTACCCCTCTAGGCTCTAAAGAAAAAAACACAACAACTGCTAATGCTACCTTTTTTTCTTTTTACAGACTACCATTACTCTAGCTTAAAACTAACTATCTCTTACTTCCCCCAATCTAACCACTCTTCCTTCCCTATTTCTATTACACTTCTAAAAAACCCACCCTCCTACCCTTTTTTTTTGCTCCTAGAAAAAGAAAAACTCTGCCTCCCACTCCCTCTGCTGACCATCTACCTGCTGAGTACCTGCAAAAGTCCCCAAAGCCATTGCATGCTCATTCTCAAAGACTCTTACCATATCTCTATATCCGAAAGGTCTATCCCATCAAATCTGGAAACACTCATCATCGACATCTCAAACTATGGAGGTATAGCCTTACTCTACAACTAGCAAAAATTATGTAAAAATGTCCATAAAGCATTACTCACCCATCTAATAGATAATAACTTAAGCAATTAAAAATACATGGATTTATAATAACACATACCACAGTGCCCACCCTTCCTTCACCACATGACTATTAACCACAGCTTAATAATCCTTCACCTCTCCTCTGTCTTTATTGGTTAATCCTTGCGCCTTTCCTCCTCTGTCCAGCTCCTTATTAAGGCTTTAATTACTCTATCTCTTCTTTTCCTAATGGTATTAAAATTTAAAAAATCTTTACTCAATAGAGAACAAAGCAGTACTTTCTTCCTAACTACTATGGTTCTAACTCAGCAGTATTTGTCCTCCAACAAGCCTCCTCTCTCCTCACTCCTCCCTTCTGGCCTGGTAATCCCCCCATCTTAGCCCTTCCAATCCCCAAGAGTTCCATTATCTACCATGGCCTCACTATTAGATGCCAATAAAGCACCCTGCCCACTACATCCTCTTACCTTAACTAAAATAACCCTAACAAACAATGCCAAGCAAACCTCAATTTTTTACTTGCATTGCTTTACAACTCTTACTTTTTTTTTACTTAACTTTATCTTAACTTCTTTTTACTCTTACTCTACTTTTAGCTGACTCTTTAATTCCAACTCTTCACTTCACTTACTTCTTACATAATAGACGTACTCTAAACTCAACAACTGAACCAAACATCTCATGAAAATAGAAACAAACTTTAAGGAAAATAAAACAGAATCACTATAAAACTAATCTCACCAAAAAGGCATCCACTACAAACATCGACAATCAACTCCACAGCCTATGCACTCAACCATTATACCACTCAAATGAACTCAAAAGAAATATAAAGACAAATCAAGCGGGTTGAATATAACTCAATAGAGAATAGCAATCCAAAGACAAAAAACTGGTAAAAGAGAAACTAAGCGGAAAATACCTTAATAAGAAGGATTCAAATACCATTAACAGAAATATATACGCATTCATAATTGATGATTAGAATTTCATAAAAGGACAATCAATAAATACTAAACAGTAAATATACAGATACTAAATTGATAATTATATATCATAACTTTAAAAGGTCTATAAACTTCAAAAACTTGTAAAGAAATAACCATTTCAAATCATAGAAATATATATATAAAATTTTAAATTCATATGCTTATATTTCAAATTAACAGACATTAAACATTAACCGAGAATTAACTTATACTATCCTATATATATATATATAATTATACATATAATATAATTATAGTATATTAATTCAGCATATTATAATAATTGCAATCCACACAAAAACTCTATCAATTAATATGAATTATTATAGTTGATAAATTAAATATTATTAAATATCAAAATAAATCCAAAAAATTTTTTAAAAGATATTGGAATATTTATAAACATTTAAAATTTATAAAATATTGTAACAAATTAGTGGAAATTAATAAATTAGTATGTCTATAAAGTTAAATGTTTTATTAATATTTTAAATATTTATAATGATTAAAATATAAACAAATTAAATTATTTATAATATATTAAATATTTATGTTTATTTTTGATTTGTATTTTATTTTTGATTTATTTAATATATTATATATAATAATACATTAATTATATTTGAGTAAGTTTTTGATTTAGGATGAGGTTTGAATTTAATTATAATATTAATAGCATTATAATTTTGTACTATAAATATTATAATATGATTATGTCATTTATCAAATTTTATTATGAATTCTTTGTCTTTTAATATTTAAAGTGGTGAGGTTTCTATAATATTAATGTTTTAAATATATTTTTAAAGATTTATTTTGCATGCTACGGTGAGAAAATAATCAGGTAAGTTACAAATGAGTTTTTAATTAGTAATAATTTATTAACAATTTAGTTATATTTGTAGTTATAAATACTAATTAAATTAATGTAATAAGCACTGTACAGTTATGAATGTATAAGGACTAAAACGCTTTTTGGGTTTGTCGTTATACAATCAAGGTCTTAAGTCTGGCGGTAAAGTTGAACTATCCTGCATTGCTCTCTTTATAACAGAATTTCTCCTTTTCAATCTCTCTATACATTGCATCTTAACAAAACTTGATGATCACTTTTGCATCAAGGCAAATACTATTTCAACACTCATTGAACTAACAATAAGGCTCATGGATGGCTTGAATTTCAAAACCAAATACTATCTCAACAACTCACTATTAATACATAAGAAGCTACCTACTATATACTATACACAATTACTATCTAACCTCTTATATCAAATTCTCCTATCTCTCCTCCTCACCTGACAAACACTTCAGCTTAACCTTATCTGAACTCTCCAAGAAACCTCTTATTAACTCTAACAAGAGCAAACTGAACGTCAAACTTCTCTAACCTCTTCCCCCTGGTATAACCCTACTCTAATCTTAACTCTGGAATAAACCTCCCTCTTACCCTTCACTGGCTTTACTCTTGACTCTTTCTTAGACTAGCTTTATCTCACTTCTCCAGCCTATATATATTCCTAATTTACTATCACTCTTGCTCCCTCTTAGATGCCTTTTCAATCTATGTTATACTCTACTGATACAGATACATTTCCTTCATCACACTATAATTTCTTTTATTCTGTTATGTAATGTCATGCTAATATACTATCATTATTCACTCTGATTATTATTATTTTTCTTTTAATTTGTATAAATAGATTTGAGTCATATATGCCTAAGTATCATTGGCAGGTTATTCTTGTATTTTACTACTGTTCTTTTACGTGAATGTATGTAATTTACTGTAAAAATTATTATAGTTAAATTAATTTTCTTGTGGACTTTAGACTAAATTACTG
Source organism: Protopterus annectens (assembly GCF_019279795.1). NCBI lineage: Eukaryota > Metazoa > Chordata > Ceratodontiformes > Protopteridae > Protopterus > Protopterus annectens. Next base: position 910,758,801 of record NC_056727.1, on the reverse strand, counting down.
TAAAATATTAAATATTTAAATGTTAAAAACTTTTTAATAAAAATTGCCTTATGATGCTTAAATCTACCAAGCTGGTCACAGTGACTTTTGGAAATTGCATATCCTTGTTGTCTGGCTTATAATAGGGTGGGCTGTTAACGATTAAGGATTTGGGTTTTAACAGGGGTCTCCTAGGGCAGTTTCAGGGGTTAAAGGCAAAATGGTATATAATGCTAGGATATGCCAGTTTTACTTAATACACAATTTTTTTCTGGGGCTAAGGGCAAGATGATATATAGTGTTAGGATATGGTAGTGCTATTCTATGTGCAAGCTCGCTGCTTTAAACTTAATTCTGCACAATGACATTCCCATATGAGGAAAATTGCACTTTTTGTACTAACAGTTTGAGAGATTTAGCTATCACACTTTCCCCTGAAGGTAGTATCTATCTAAATTATATTCTGCCTAGCATTTCTCAGATATCTAAACATGCCTTAAGTGGTATGAATGGTTGTGCTTATAATGTGTCTAGGGCCACTGCTTGTGTTGTTACTGTGTCTAGGGCCACTGCTTGTGCTGTTACTGTGTCTGAGGCCACTGCCTGTGCTGTTACTGTGTCTAGGGCCACTACTTCTGCTAGAGTATTGAGGAGGTGTGCCTGGGTATGTAATCAAAAATTTGCTGATGAGGTAAACTCTGAAATTTTGAATTCAGCTTTTAATGAAGAGGTTTTATTTGGCCCATCTTCTACTCAGGTCCTCAACAATTTGTTGACCGGGGGAAATTAATTAAGGCAGTTTCCAAGATTTTTCAGACTCCACCTTACAAATCTCCCATATCCTCATTGCTGTGTAAGAAAGAAAACATACAATTCCTGTATTCTCAAATCAAACAGAAAAATAAAAAGACATAGCAGGAGGAGAAAAATAAGAAACAAGGATCTTTTCCAAAAAAAGGGACAGCCTACGTCTTCAGAATACCAGCATTCCTTCTTATTCTTCTTCTGCCTTTGTCTCTCAAAGTCTGTCCCAGCAGCTGGTTCTGTGCAATTTATTCATTTATTTATTGACATTTGATTACTGGGAAAGTCCAACTGGATAGGAGCCCATTTTCAGTGGTGGCCTGGGGAGAAAAGCTTCAAAGTATTACAAAACATTTTAAGAATAGTAATTTTACAGTCTTTAAAAATAATGCAAAAAACAAATACAGTTTAAATAATTATACCAAATTAGACATAATATGAAAACAATGGTTAAGAATAGATACAAGTTTATGACAATGATTTACTAGAGAAATTTTAGCCAGTTTATAGAGAAATTAGAGGTAAGTTTGTATAATACAAACAGGAATAGTAATACGATGTGAGAGGAAAGCAGGTTATATATATATTTAGAGAGGAAGCCAGGCAAGAGAAACTGACTGGTGTAAGGAAGAAAGGAGAGAAAAGTATGTATGGAAAGAGAGTAAGGTATGGATATGTATTTGTCCAAATTGTTGCAGACTTCTGAATAATAAATGTGGTTCTGGAGGGATATAGTTGACAATGAATACAAACACCTCCTTTTTTTTTGGGGGGGGGGGGTCCTCCCCACCCTCCGAACCAAACATATTTTTTTCTGCAGGTTCTTCAACATTTACTCACACTGAATCATGGAACCAGTGCTATTAATGAGACAAAGGCTTCTATTACCGAATGTTTCTGGTACAAAGAGTCTTCTTGGACACCATTTCTAGATCTTTCCTTCCTAAATCTGTATGTGAAAGTTCCAAAACTCAAGATGTTGACCGTTCAGAGTCTGTCACCTCTCTTTCCCCAGGGAAGCTTTATCATAACATTAGATGTAAAAGATGTATATAATCACATTCCTATAGCAAAAGGCTTCTGAAAATTTCTCATATTTTCTGTGTCTGGGTCACATTATCAGTTCTCTGCATTTCCCTCCAGGTTATTTACTGCTCCAAGGGTGTTTACAAAGTAGCTAGCTCCAATAATTAAATTCATAGGTTCATAGATATATACTAGGCTAATGACCACTAGGGTGTTTATAAGCAAAGCTGTGCAACCCAACTGTGACCCAACAATTTGATTTATATGGGGGGTGATTTAATGACTGTCTCTGTCCATCAGAGACATAGGAGCCAAACCAGGGGTGACTTTCCTGATTACCCATCCATTGGCCTAAGTTGCACTTAAACAGGGATAAGGGAGGAACTCTGCTTCACAAGGATGGAGAGCCTGTTGCTGAAAATGGGAATTTTCTGTGAGACATCTGTCTCTCCAACATGTTCTATTTATGTTGCAAGCAAAATTTAAGTCTTTTAATCTAGTAGTTCTGATGATGTTTGTTTTGTGGATGTGCAAAATGTTCATCAAACCAGAGTTCAGGGGTACCTTTTGTATACCAGGCAAAGATCACCTCTCAAAAGTCTGTATGATTCTTAGTAAAGAGACAGGGCTTTGAAGTGATCAGTGTAGGACATTGTGTGTACTCCCTGTATTCTTTTTGTCAGGAATCTTTGCAGATGTTCCAGTTGCTGCATGTGTCTGGTCAAGTACATACCAAAGGGGGCATTATACTCTGTGATGGGTCTGATGAGGGTTGAGTTACAGTGGTATGATGAACTTGCTGGACGTAGATGCCATGCCCTCACCCAGAGCTTATCTAAAAATCCTATCTTTGTTTGTGATTTACTGTAGAGTTGACTGGTAAGAGAAGTTTTATTTGAATTTATTTTTTATTTTGTATCACTGTTTTTCACTGTTTGCAGGAAGGAAGGGGATAGCTTATAGACAGGAAGACTTACCTTGATTTATATTTTGTTGTTTTACCTTTAATTTTCACCGTTGATTGTTAGAAAGGGATATGTTTTAGACAGGTAAGCTCTGGTCATCCCTAAAGACCAAATCAACTATGAATTCACACAAACTGCAGAGAGGACAACCCAGAGCTTATCTAAACAATCCTACCTTGGCTTGTGATTTATTGTGGTGTTGACTGGTAAGATAAGTTTTATTTGTATTTGTATTTAATATTTTATCACTGTTTTTCACTGCTTGTAGGAAGGAAGGCATAGCTTGTAGACAAGAAGATTTACTTTAATCTATATTTTGTTGTTTTACCTTTAATTTTCACTGCTGGTTGTTAGAAAGGGATAGGTTTTAGACATACCTCTCAACCTCCTAGAGCAAGAAATCTGGACAAAGCCATAATAAAAGTGGGAAAAAGGCCCAGCACTTTTTAAAATATTGCTCTTACAAACATAGAAAGTTGATAGAATAACAGGTTTTGCATTAGCATGAATGTTCTAAATGGTATGATGTCAGAAACTCAAAGGTCTGCCATTAGTTTCTAACTTCATTCTTTAATGAGTCATCACTAATCTTCCAAAAAATACAATTTTATGAAAAATGGACCAAACATATGAGGTAAAAATCTGGACATTCTGTGAAAATCTGTACAGTTGAGAGATATGGTTTTAGACAGGCAAGCTGTAGCCATCCCAAGAGGCATAGTCAGCTATAAATTCACACAGACTGCAGAGAGGATGATCCAGAGCTTATCTAAACAATCATATATTGGTTTGTGATTTATTAATCTTTACTGTTATAAAGAAGTGTGACTACGAGCAATAGTGACATAAAGGAATCAGAGCTTTTGTCTGGCATTCAGAACTTCTACAGTCAGAACAACTTTACTGTACTTACGTTAGTATTTAGCTGCATATTGCTTGTGTGATTTTCTCATAGAAGTTGATTTAAGTACTGTTTGAATCCTCTGGTTTCTGATTTTGATTATTCTTTTCTTTATAATATTTTGTTTGAAGCTGAATATGAATTCCTTAAATAAGTATGCAATTAATTATTTGCTAAAGCACAAATATCTTGTACAGTGTAATAAATGCTATGCATGTTTAAAGGTAATACCGGATAACACTGGTGATCTGTATTCCTCATGTCAAAAGCCGGATGACTTGCTTACCATTATTAGAAGTAAATCAAGACTTACTGATGATGATTGCAATGTGAATTGGCATGGCTTGGAGAACTTTTGTTACATATATTAATGACTTGACCGGTGAAATAAATCATATTAGGCAAAGAGCAAATAGAACACACTTAGGAAATGATGTGTCTATTGTGTCTAAAGATCACGCCACCCCTATGAAACAAGATGATGCCCCTGACAGCTTTGGAATTCTGAATGCAAGTATTCAGCAATCTGATGATTTGGAGTGTATAGAGGAACAAAAAAGAAAGAACGGAAGAAGTTCACAACAAATAACAAGGAAGAAAAAGAAACTGATTAATGTCTGTAAAGTAAAGAGAACACATACTATAAAGGACACTGCTTTGTTATGTAACACACAGGTTACAGGGAATGATAACATTTTTCTATCAGAAAACTTTCAGTCTACAGAAAAAGGCATATTTTTTCCAAAAGAGAAGGTAGAAAAAAAGAGGCAAGGGGCAGGTGAAAAGGAAAAAATCAGAACTGAACGTGGAAGGATTGAAGAACATCACTGTAAGAAAAAAAGGAGAGAAAGACAGATGTTGACTACATGACTCAAGCTTTGGATGTACAAAACCAGCTGGATGAAAATTGTATGCTTGGAAACTTAGTATGTAATGAAAACAGTGGGATTAATAAGACTAATGGTGATGAAGATCATTTCTTTGTAACAATTGATAGAACAGATATTACTGTATTAGAAGTTGAAGATTCTTCAGAGCTAGTCAGAAAAGATATTCTTGTAATTGGATATTCAATTATTAGATGAAATGATACTTATATTTGCAGAGAAGATAATGAACATTGAATAGTGTTATGCTTGCCAGGAGCAAAAATAGAAGATGTGAGACAAGCCTTGGAACTCCTTAATGTAAGGAAGTACGGATCTGTTTTTATTCGTGTTGGTACAAATGATCTCATCCACAAGGACTCTCTGACTATTAGTAGGGAACTTACATTCCTCTTAGAATGATAATATAGCTTGTACTGGTGTTGGCTTGTACTGGTGTTAGGACGTATTTTTCACAAATCACATATAGAAAGGCTAGTCAGGTCACCATGAATGAAAAGATGTTTTGGGTAAGTACTTACACGGAAAAATGTCCTGTTTTAAAAAAAATGGAAATGTGTACTACATCCAAGCTTAGTTTTGGGCACATGTGTTCAGACAGGATGGTGTCATTTGTCAAGATCAGGGAAGAGAATTTTTGCAGCAGATATTTTAAAATATTTGGCAAACACTAGGCAGGATTTTTGCCATATTAAAAATTCAACAGTTTACACATAGCAACATTTGATGCAGCTCTGATGGTTGTTAATGCTAAGAGCATTAATAATAATTAATTATTAATCTTCTGTGCACTGATTTAGATTTCAGTTTGGCTGAATTATCTAACAACAAATTAACCTTTATAACCTCATGATCACTGCACATCAACTGTGGTAAAACTTGATAATAATTAATTAATTTTTTATTGGAAAATTTGCTACATTTCCACAAGATTGATGTTGTTATTGTTTGTGGAACATGGTTAAAGAACAATGACTGGAAACCAGTTATGTTAGGGTATAAATGTTTTTACTGTAACAGACATTCTAACAAAAAATCAGGGGGAGTTGTTATGATAGGGATTAAAGATATTTATGAGACCTGTGATTATTACATGTTCAGTGATAACACCAATACTATATAGACTGTGTAACTGTGACAATAAAGACAACCCTGGAACATATAACAATTGTTGGATTATATAGACCACCAAAGTCAAGTGCAGATGACCTACAGGAATTCATACATATCTTGCATGAAACACAGGAGGGAAGAATAATATTAGCTGTGGAATTAAATTTACCAGAAACAGACTGGAATAATATTGATTCAACGACATTAGTAAGGAAATTATTCACAACATATATTCAAGAACAACAATTGCTTTAGATTGTAAAAAAAAAAAAAAAAAAAAAAAAAAAAAAAAACTACCAGGAAAAGGAACATACTAGACATTACTTGGGGTCTATATCAGATTATCGAAATCTGAATCCACTGAACACCTCTTCATTTACCCATTTTAATCAAAGCCTAATGTCCCTGAATGATCGTTACATCAAAACTTTACCCATGGTATGTAACCAGTGGGTTAATATAACGATCACATAAAAACACAAAAATTTAAAACCCACCCCGGTGGGGGCTACACTCCCCCACTCCCAATCTGGGGGACTGTGCCCCCACCCCCCTAACTAAATATACCAACTCCGAGATTGCACTACAGTGGGGAAAAGGGCAAATTCCCAATGATGACCCACTGGTTACTTACCATGGGAAAATTTTCAATGTAACAATCGTTCAAGGACATTAAGTTTCGATTAAGTTGGGTAGATGAAGTGGTGTTTGGTGGACTCAGATTTCGATAATCTGATATAGACCCCATTATTTGTGTTCCTAAAGAAATTACTATTACTTCAAGTCAAGTTTTACCACAGTTAGTGTGCAGTGATCATGAGGTTACAAAGGTTAATTTGTTGCTAGATAATTCTGCCAAACTGAAATCTAAATCAATGCACAGAAGATTAATTATAGATTATATGGAAGCAAAACAGTCACTATGTAAAACTAACTGGAGTGATGTGTTCAGTGTAGAAACTGCAGATGGAATGTGAAAAGTTTTGAAGGAGAAATTGTTGGAGTGCAAAAAAAAATGTTTAACATCAGGATCTAGGCATACAACATCAGGGTGATACATTTCCATAAGAACAAGATATCTGATTAAGGTGAGAGACAAAAAATATAAGAAATGGAAGACAGGTTGTACTACAGCTTTGAAAAATGAAATAAACAAGCTGGACAAACAAATTAAGCATAGTGGACGAGATTAATAAAAATTTAAAGAAATGTTTATATAAAGATATTGAGCATATTAGGAAAGCTTTTTATAGATAGATAAGATGTGGAAGGAGTAAAGACATACAAATTAATAAACTGTGTGCAGGATACAAAATTTATTCTCTGACACTACAGATTATAGATATATTTACAAAATCATATGCTAAACAGTTTGGCTCCATAAAAGGGTTGATAAATTGTCCTAGTGACATCCAGATAACCTTAGATACCAGAATCAAATTAGATTATATTGAAACAGAACTGCTCAAACTGGATCCAAAGCACAGGGAGGAGACGGAATGACCTGAGAACACTTCAGCAAGAACTTAAAATACCATTATATCTATTATTCACTATGTCATATAAATATGAGGCGATTCCTCAAGATTGGAGACACGTGCTTATTAAACCTGTCTTTAAGGGGAAGGGAGTAAGACAAACCCAGAGTCATATAGACCCTTAAGTCTATTTTCATGTTGTGGAAAAATAATGGAGCAGGTAATATTGGATAAGTTATTGTCAGAACTGGATGGTTTGAGACTTGAAACCATATATTAGCATGCATATGTTGAAAATAGATCTATTACCACCTTAACATGATGTTCTATAACAATATGATAACAGCTATGAATGACAAATTTTGTTGTGATGTAATTTATATTGACTTAACTTCAGTATTTGACAGGATCATACACAAAACACTGATCAATAAATTAAAACAACTAAGTAGTGATGTACTCTTGATGAGATGCAGAGCTGCATGGCTAACAAATAGGACATGGCAAGTATCATACAGCAATTAGACAGTTGAAATTTTTGGTTACAGCCAGGGTGTCCCACAGGGCCCTGTCCTAGGCCCTTACTTGTTTAGACTGTATCTTTAGGACCTAACTTTTTCATCTGAGGTGCTCTACAGTCTATATGCAGATGATCTAAAATTGGGTAAATTGATTGGGTTACTATTGGAACATCGAAAATGTAATTGTTCGAATCACTAAAGGTCGACCTTTAATGATTGAACAATTACATTTTCGAATGCTCCGAAAAATGTATTAAAAAAAAGGTAAAGTAAAGGGTGTAGGTAGGAGGGAAGCCCCCCTGTACCCCCCGCACCCCCACTACTTAAATATACCAACTCTGAGAATGCGCTACAGCGTAGGAAAGGGAAGCCTTCCCTTTCCTGCTCTTACCTCCGTTAAAGTGCGATCTCGGAGTTGGTATATTTAAGTAGGGGGGTGTGGGTGGTGCAGGGGGGTTTGCCCTCCTGCTCACAGCAGCTAATTTTGTTTCCTTTTTTTTTTTTTTATTTATTACATTTTTGAAGTTTTAGTACTTCGATCATATGGTGTCGACCATATGGTATTCAAAGTACTGAAACTTCGATAATGTAATATGTAACCAGATTGATTACATGTGTTACCAATAAGGCATGTCTACAAAATAACTTGACCAAATTGACCATTTGGGCACAGAAGAACAATATACTGATAAATACATAAAAAAGTAAACATATAAGATTTGGGAGACATAAATTGAAAGGTGAGTATTTAATATGGCACACAGTGATTGAATCTGTAGACTCATTTAAGGACCTGGGTATATAGGTAGATCCAGCTATGAGTTTTTCTAATCATATCAACCAATTGGTTAATGATAGTTATAGAACTATAGGTTGTATTTAAAAGATTTATAAAGTCTATGAAAAAAGAAATGATGAAGTCATTGTTTGTTAGTTACATTAGCCCCAAACTTGAGTATGGAATATATGGAAACCGTATAAGAAAACAAGCATGAGTAAACTGGAAAGAGTACAGCGGAAATATACCAAGGGCATCATGGATGTAAAAGTTTAAGTTATTATGAAAGACTAAAATATCTGAACTTATACAGTGTCTCTTATAGATATCTAAGAGGAGATCTTATTCAGGTATCTAGGGCATTTACAGACAGCTATCACTGGGAACGTTTGGGGTTATCAAAACAGTAGAGAATCATCAGATAACCTATGTAGAAGATTCTATAGGAATGAGAAGTGCACTAATTGGTTCTCTGACAGAGTAGCTGATGAATGGACAGACAGCCAAATTACATTAAAGCAAGTACTAGTTTAAATATTTTTAAGAATAATCTGGACACTTATTATGGGAACAAGTGTTTTGGTATATTTGCAAGCTAGAAGGACATTACTGCCCATGCTTGGAATATCTGTTTGCATGTATGTATGTATGTATCTATGCTCTTGAGTATAAGTTGAGCAATATAGAAGGATTTTCTTACTACCTTGGACACATGTTGGTCGAAGGTTAAGTTACTATCTACATGAGTTCCTAGATCTCTGACTACTGAATTAACTTTTAAGGGTGTTTTACTGATGACGTAGTTACTCTGTAGGGCCAACTTCCCAAAAGGTACTATTATGCATTTCTTGGTAGTTTTAAGTCATAGCTTTGACACCAAGCATTCTTCTGTATTAGACCTTTCTGAAGGGTGTTCTTGTCTTTGCAGATTCAATGACTGCTCCCAGTTAGCAATCATAGGATCATAGGATAATAGGAGGTTACTAGGCTAATGGCCAGGGGGCCCTTACAAGCCTAGTCAAGAGTTTATCCCCAAAATAGAAACCTCAGTCAGCACCTGTCACCCCTGTCAATGACAGACACAGATCTGTGAACTTGGTTAACCAGAGGCCTTTGACATTGTTTTTGATATCCAGGAAGTAAATGCCAAAGAGGAGTGGGCTTAGCACAGAGCCCTGGGGGACTCCACTAGTGACCAGCCTGTTTGTGGAGCTGGCCTCACTGATTCTTACCTCCTGGGTCCTATCAGTGAGCCAAGCAAGCTATCCAGTATGTTATAAAAGAGCTTATGCCTAGTTCTGTAAGTTTGTTGACAATACCTGAGTGTGGTATTGTATCAAATGCTTTAGCCAGATCTTGGTAGGTAGTATGCACTGTTTTCTCCTTATCCATTGCTTTAGTGACCTTTTCAAAGAAGTCTACCAGATTCATTAAGCATGACCTTCATTTGACAAAGCCAAACTGGGATGGATCCAGTGTCTTGAGGTTGCCTATGTCCTTGTGGATAATTTACATAATAGTTCTTTCCATGGCTTTACAAATAAGACTAGTCAGACTAATGGATCTGGTGTTTTCAGGTTCTGTTGAAGGTCCTCCCATATAGGTTCATAGGTGTGTACTAGGCTAATGGCCCTGGGGCCTTTACAAGCCTAGCCATAGGATTACCCTGGCATAGTGCCACCCGACCTTAGTTCCCAGTGCATCTGTCAAGTAGAGCCACTGGAGTTATCCCCCAGGGTGAATTTTCTGTTTCCCGTCCACTCATCAAGATTTCTCTTGAAAAGGGTCAGCGAGGTGCTCTGCTTGACATGTATGGGAAGTCTGTTCCAAAGCACGGGCAGTCTCTGGGTTATGAACCTGTCCCTCCAGCATGTTCTGTTAATTGTGGTAATGAGGTTGATGTCTCTGGAGCATGTGGTGCGGAGGGATTGGGATTTCTTCAGATGTAGCATTTCAAACAGAGCTGGGTCAGACATGGCTTTGTAAGTCAAGCAGAGATCAACTCTAAGTAGGTGATATGATACAGAGAATAGTTGGAGTTTTTTGAGTCTGTCTATGTAGGACAAGTGTTTAAGGCCTAGGATCCTCTTTGTGAAGTACTTTTGCGTCTTCTCCAGTTGTTGCAAGTGTCTAGTGAGGTACATGCCAAATGGGTCATTGTACTCCATGACTGGCCTAATGAGGGAAGAGTAGAGGGAGACAATGACCTCTTTCTTCCTGGATGCAAAACTCTTAGTAATGACATGTGCCACATAGAAGGACTTTCTGACCACAGTGGCAATGTGGTAATCAAAAGAGAGGTTGCTGTCAACCTGTGTTCCCAGATCTCTTATAAACGCCTTCTGTGTTCAGTGGACTACCATCAATGTGATAATTCATGGGAACCAGGTTTTTCTCAAAGTGGATAACAACACATTTTTTGGCATAGAGCCTAAGGCCATGGTTCTGACACCAGTCATTGGTCTCAGTGAGGCCATTCTGTAGGATGTCAACATCATTTGGAGAGTTAATAATAGCTCCCAACTTGCAATTGCCTGCGAACTTTGTCAGCCAGAGTTCTTTTGTGTTGGCCTGGACTTCAGAGAAGTAGATACCAAACAGGAGAGGACCCAGGACCAAATCCTGTGGGACTCCACTCATGACTAGTTGATAGTCTGACTTGGAATCAGCTACTTTCACAGTGCGGGTTCTATCTGTGAGCCAGTTTGCAACCCACCTAGTGATATAGGGATTGATGCCAAGCTTAGTGAGTTTTTTTTATGATTCCTGAGTGGGGAATGCTATCAAAAGCCTTGGCCAGATCAAGGTAGGCTGTATGAACCACCTTGCCTTCATCCACAGCTCTGGTGACTGACTCAAAGAAGTCCACCAAGTTGAGCAGGCATGATCTACCCTTCACAAAACCAAACTGTCTGGGATCTAGAGTTTTGAGATTCCCTATATAGTTGTTTATTAGGTCCATGATGATGCGTTCCATAGCTTTGCATATTAGACTCATCAGGCTAAAGGGGTGATAGTTCCCAGGGTCTGTAGTTGCTCCTCCTTTGTGGAGAGGGATGACTGTAGCAGTGTGCCATTCGATAGGGACAAAGCCTGAGGTGAGGCTGTGATTGAGCAGGGCACACAGGTGAGGTGCCAGTTCACTCTATAGTTCATGTAGAACACAACCAGGGATATTGTCAGGTTCCACAGAAGCTGTATTCTTGGCCTTGGATAGTGCTGTTTTAACCTCTGCAGCAATAATACTGGGTGCCTGGCAATCTACTGGTATTGTGATTGGTCCTTTGGGGGTAAAGTTGGCACTGAATCTATCGGCCAGTATACTGGCAATATATGTTGGCTTGGTATAGGAGGTACCATTGTGCAGTAGGGCAAATCTGGGTATTGCCGTAGAGATTCTTTACATAACTATAGAAGGCCTTGTGGTTGTCTTTACTATCTGCTGCAATTCTGTTTTCATAGCTAGCTTTAGAGGATTTGATGAGGGATCTCAACATTTTGTTGAGACTGATAAGGGAGATTTTCCAGTCTTTGGACTTCACTTTATTCTGCATCAGTTTCCTCCTTCTGTTGTAGAGTTTGTTTATGGCAGGGGACTACCAGACTGGGTTCCTTTTCTCAGAGGAGAGTGTCTTGGTTCTATTAGGTATGGCGAGATCCATGCATTTGTGTACGTGTTTATAGAGTGCATTGGTGTATGAGTTTGCGGTCATGCAACTATTCTCTATTTGCATGGGTGCCGTGAAGTTAGCCACCTCTGTTTTTAAGAGCCCAAAGTTAGCGTTGGAGAAGTTTTTCATGGTGGTTAACTTTCTGGGGGGGGGGGGTGTGGATTTCCAAGGTGATTAGTTTGTGGTCGGATCTAACTAGGGAGGAGCTGGCTATTGGTGTAGAGCAAAGGTCGCCCATCTTAGCAATGACCAGGTCAAGTATGTTGTTACCACTAGTGGGGGTAAGAATGAGCTGGTCCAGGGCATTGGAATTAATGAACTCCAGGAAATGTTGGGCAAGTGTATTGGTAAATGAGTAGTTTACTCAGTTAATGCAGGGGTAGTTAAAGTCACCTAGGTTAGGTTGGACCCTAATATTCTCCAGGGTGGTTAGGAACATGGAGTGCGAGTCTTGGGACTTAGTTGGGGACCTATAGCAGGCTACGACCTGAATCGCTGTCTTACCCAATGTTAGCTGCACCTGAAGTATCTCTGATGCGTTATGTTGGGCTACCAGTCTGGAGGTGCGCGCATCCTTTATGAATATGGAAACACCACCACCTTTGGAGCTTCGGTCCAAGTTCTGGGGCCGAAAGGTGTGGAATGAGTTATAGCCTGGTAGCGCAGGGGTGCTTTCTGCTGCCTTGAACCAGGTTTCTGTTACAGCACAAATGTCGATGTTCTCCATTTTAAGGAGTGCTTCCAGCGAGTGCATTTTGAGATTGAGACTTCCAGCATTGAGCAGCATGACCCTCAGATTGCATTTGTTTGTAGCCGTTACAGTGGCAATTTGGTCTTTGGAACACCACCTAAAAAAGGCACTATAGGGGTGGCAAGAGCCTTGGCCAGTATCCGGAAGCTCAGGGGTGACAGATGCAAGCCATCTCTGGCAAAGCATCGAGGTCTGTCAATGAAGATGGATGACCATCACAGTCCTCCATTCACATGACACAAAGCGTGTTGTAAGACTATAGTTAAATAATGACTCCAGGGGTCCTGATATGTCACATTTTAGGCTATTCAGGAGGCATCCTGGTATGTTATCAGGGCTCACTGAGGCTGTGTTCTTGGCTTTAGTGAATGCAGCCAATACATACTAGTTTTAGTTGGAGACGTTATGTTTTTAGGATATTTTTGGGGGGATGGTTGGAGGTGAGAGAGGAGGGAAAAATTGGAACTGAATCTGTCTTCTACCAAGTTCACTATAACGTCAGGCTCTGTGAATGTAGCACCATTAACCACCAATTCAGCACATTGCTGTGTGCTGTCCTTGAGGTTTCTGACATACGTGAAGAAGGCCCTATGGTTATCTTTCACCTGGGAGGCTATGTTAACCTCAAATTTAGCTTTGCTTTACTTATTTATCCCACTTAGTTGACCATTTACTTTAATGAGAGAGCTTTTATCTTTATGGGAATTACCCTTCCTGATTTTTTCCATATTTTTTTTCTTTTGTTGTATATTCCGATTAACTTGAGATGCCACCAAGGCAGTTTGCTTCAAAGGCTTGTCCTGGGCTTACTTCTGGTAGGTACAGTACAGTCTATGCAGCCATTGACATGGTTGAATAGAGTTTCTGAGAGCAGTTTAGCATAGGCTGCTGTGTTCTCGGGGTTTGGAGGGGCATTGAACTTGGACAAACCATCACTTAATAAAAGGTTATTTGCCTTGAAATAGTTCTTTACTGTTACTGGTTTTAATTGGATTACACAGTGATTTTGATTTTGAGGGAGATAGCTTTATGGTCAGACTCTATTAGAGAGAACAAGACATTGGGGGGGGGGTGCGGCATTCTCCCATATTTGTAAGCACAAGGCCCAGTATGTTGGGGCCTCTCTTCAGTGTATTCACTATCTGGTCAAAGGTGTTTGCATGTACAAAGTCCAGGAATCTCTGTGTCTACAGATCTGAGGCCATGTAGGATTCCCAGGCTATAGAGGGGCAATTAAAATCTTCCATGAGTAGGGTGTTAGGCTGGATGAAAAGTGTCTCCATTATGTTTAAGTATGCATTGTGAGCTACTTGGGATTTGGAAGGAGACTTATAGCTGGCTAAGATGTGGTACAGTATTTTGTCTATGGTGATCTGCGCGTAGAGGAACTCCAGCATATAATCCTGTTTGACCACTCCAGAGGTATGCTTGCTACTGATATATATTCAGACACATCCACCTTTAGTCCTTGTCAGTACAGCTACTGGTCTAAAAGTTTGGACCTTGCATTGCCAGGGTACTCTCTGTTGCTATAAACCATGCCTTGGTAACTGAACAGATGTCTGTATTCTTGAGTGTGAGGAGGACTTCAAGGTAGTGTTTTTTTTATTTATGCTACTGGCATTGAGGAGTAACACCTTGAGGTTTAGTTGAACTGATTTTGCTATGTCAGTAGGTTTGTCAATTTGGTATTGCCTAACAAAAGACACTATCAGGACAGATAAAGTTTTAATCAGTATTCAGAGGCCTAGAGGGGAAAGGTGAAGACCATTCTTGGCAAAGCAACATGGTCTATTAAGCATGTCCTCCCAATCTGCCAATTATTGGATCCCCTTAAATGACATCAGAAGGACAGCCAGTTGTTGAAATCAATCACTTTTTGCTCATATTTTGGCATCATTCTCAGTGATGGTAATATGCTGCTCAGTGCTAGGCTCATACCAGCCCAATACAAATAGTCTACAAGCTCCATAATGTCTCTCATTATATAGTCCAGGGATATACATCTCAGGTCATTTACACCTATGTGGACTATGATGAAATCATACTGGTACATGTGGAAGGCTCCAAAATATCTTCATATGACAACTGACCAGTTGCTTCCCATTCCACTGTTTTTTTCCTTAATTTGGATATCTATTTATCTATCCTGCTGTGGCGCTTTCTGAGTTAAATTTTCTACACTGAATCATTCATGTCACAGGTACTCCATAACCTCAGTTTCTATTTCTTTAACTTCGCCATTATTCATTTTCTTTTCTACTTTTCCTCTTTGTCTTCTTATTTTTTGAATTGTAAAGTTTTCCATGTCTGGATTCCTTTGCCTGCATTTATCTTCAAATATATTTGGTGCTGCTCTTTTTGTATTGATTAGTTTTGCTTTCTCTTTTGCATAAGTATTACACCATATTACATCTCTTTTTCTTTGCCATGTCCAAATGTCTTCTACAGATGCTTCCTGCTCTTCCTGTTTATCCCTACTTTGGGGACTCACTCCATCCTGCTGTGATGTAACCTTTGTTAGACCTTCTACACCAAATCCTTCACTTTGTAGGCATCCCATAACTTCAGCTTCTATTTTTTTTAACTTCTACTTTACTAATCTTCTTTTCTACATTCCCTCTTTGTGATATTGTTTTTTATTGTGAAATTTTCCATATCTGGATGACTTTGCCTGTATTTTTCTTTGAATATCTTTGGGACTGGCTTTTTTGTAATGATTAATTTAGCTTTTGACTTTGCATAAATATTGCACCATATCAAATCTCTCTTTTTCCCATGTCCATATTTCTTTTGGGTCTATATTAGATAAACGAACGCTTAAATGTTCGAATCTCTAAAGGTCGATCTTTAGAGATCGAACAGTTAAGTGTTCAAATATCTTTAAAAATTAAAAAAAAAATAAATAAAAGTAAAACAAAACAAAAACTAAAGGATGTAAGCAGGGGGGCAAGTCACCCTGCACCCCCCCACACCCCCGCTACTTAAATATACCAACTCCAAGATCGCGCTACAGTGTAGGGAATGGAAAATTTTCCATTTCTGCTCTGCCGTGCACTGAAGTGCGATCTCGGAGTTGGTATGTTTAAGTAGGGGGGGTGTGGGTTCACACTTAACCAGATGCTTCTTTTTCCAAACAGATTAAAGATTCTTGCCCGGATTTAAGATACTTCATGTAGGAATAGTGTAATTCCTACATGAAGTGTATGATGGCCACAGCTCCCCCTCGGCAGCGCGCCTTGCATATTAATGAAGGTGCACTACTGAGGGAAAGACATGTACACGGTTACTGAATCAGTGCTAAGGGGTGTGTTACAGTGCTCATAGATGTGTAACACAACCCCTGCACTGTGAAAGTGCTGTACGGCACTAAAACATGAAAGAAAGTGTCCTCGGACACTTATTGATATTTTATGTATGTATTTCACACAGGGGGGTGTTACAGTGTCTTTAACACACTCCCTGCACTGTCAAAATGCTGTACGGCACTTAAAGATTAAAGAAAGTGTTCTCAGACACTTATGAAAATTTATTTTATTTATGTCACACAGGGGGTGTGTTACAGTGTCCGTAACACACCCTCTGTACTGTCAGAGTGCCATACAGCACAGAAATGAAATGTCCAAATGTGATTTTTCCTTGTATGTTTATTTATTGCTGTCTTTTTTTTTTCTAGTTTAAGCATAGCTGACTGTGTTTGTGAGGTGTGTTGCTCAGTAGTGCTTAAATGTAATGGAAAACTATATAGAAATGTATAGCTGAAATCTTCACAGCCAAGTTAGCTGAATGGTTAGAGTCACAGCTTCGTTAGCAGTAGCTGCATGGTTCGAATACCAAGACAGGCCTTTCAGCTTTTACATCGGAAAGCATTTCTATTTTTTTATTGCCCTATTTATTGATATTTGTCAACCAGGTTAATGCAGCTGGTCCAGAATCCCAGTGTCAGGAGATATGAGGTGAAATGCTCCAGTTAAACACAAGTGTCAGTACAGTTCAGTCACACACCAAGGTGCTGTAATTAAAGTAAAATACAAACACATAATAATAACGTATCAATAATGAATGTCAATATATATTTATGTTATCATGTAGCACTCTTGTTTGTCCTTAGCTAAATCTTGCCAAGCACTGCTAAGCCAAGCCAAGCAATGCCTCAACAGGACCTGTCTGAGCAATACTTAGCAATGTTTATCTCTGCTTATCTGGTTTGAGCATTGCTAAGCAGTCCCATTCTAAGCAGTCCTCAGCTAAGCTGAGCAGATTTGCGCACTGCTGAGCTGCACTTAGCATTTTAAAAATGGTCCAATGGTGGCAAAGGGCAGGAAAATAGCCTTGTTTAAGCTGCACAGGTGGGAACACAGTCAGAACCTGTTGGAGTTTGACCTATGCAGGAACTATGGCAGGAGCTGGAAAGGGAGTGCGCTTTCGGGTGCAATGCTGGGGCATGTTGGAGTCCAGGGTCATGGCTGGGCTCCTTGTTGAACACTATGATGACAGACTGCTGCAGGGCAAGTATCAGGGCTCTGAATACAAGTCTGAGGCCTGTGATCATCTGGCATGTGACCTCACCAATGCCACTGGAATCCCCCACACTGGTGAGCAGGTGTGTTATTATTTTGACCTGAAGCAGAGGAAAGGGACACTCTTGGCCCAATGGATCCAAGATGCTCAGAATGGGAATGTCCCAGCAGTTTGTAAGTATACAAATCATTGCTTTACCAAATTTTAGCATGAATATGTGATAGACAGGTATACATAATGGTGTATTTTCCCCCTACAGCTGCAGGGCAAAGGACTCGCAATGTAAAGGCCCACCCTGGTTGCCTAGTGAGGATGCGCCAACAGTTAATGCGTACAACTCTATCTTGCAATATATAGTGCATTAATTAATAAAGAGTACATTGTTTACTGCCAGCAGGTATTCTGAGTGTACTGCAATAAATGTGTTCTTAGACCCACATGATATAAGTGAGTAATGCAAGGTACTGTGCAATGCAGATGAAGGCATCAAACCTGCTACTATTGATGAATGAAAGCTAATACTGTAGTAATACTGTGTAGGAATGGCATAAGTATATACTGTAGTAATACTAAGGATCTTGTAATAAAGTACGCCATGACTGAAACTGTGAAGGTAATAAATGACATTTATTCATTATTCACAGGATATGCAGTACAACTGAAGTCAGAATTTTGAATGTAATAAACTACTGTGTCATGTCACCCTCAATAACGTTATTTCCAGTAACTGTTGTGTTTATCCCGGTCTGTTGTTGAGAAAAATACAATTGTACAGGTACTCCACAGCAAATATGGCTATGACACCATGGATTGACTGAAGTTTGGCTGATAAACAACTGTTATGCTAAAGTGTAGATGTGGAGCTGTAAAACAAGATATAATGCAATTTGATATATGTTCTGCAATAACATTTGAACCCTGAATAGTAATGTATTATAGTGTGTTCCCTTCAGGATTGTTTTGTGTTAACCTTTGTATTTCAGCTATACATATTCCTGAATGTAGGTACTCTGATGAGGCAAGTATGAGACTGTAATAGGTGGAGACTGCAAATATATGATGTGCAAATATATATGGGTCGGGTATGCAACCCAGCACTCTGCTATGATCTATACAGATCACACATATTCACATCCACTAGGGGATAAATGTGAAAACCTGCATTCAAAGTATTAATGCACAGTTCACCTACTATCTCTAACATGCATGAATCTCATGAATGTATGTTCAACTGTCACTGCAGTCTTCTGTGACACTCGACTTATATTATCAGGTCAGATTTTGTAACCAAGTGACTTTTAGGCACAAGTCAGTCAAGCAGCAAATAGCAGTGGCCCAATAGCTCTGTGTAATAAGAAATAGATATGTTGTTCATTTTTGCACACACAGACCACGGTCTGAATCCAAGGACTAATGTATTTATAGTTACAGACAATTAGTCCTATTTGTAGAAACAGTCATGTAGTGTTAACATACATTTTCTTCACATTGTTTACAGGTAAAGAAATGTTTGCATTAGCTGTATGAAGGGTATACTAATAAACTGTGTACAGATGTACTAGTGTATGCCTGGTGTGTCTGTGAATGTGTGCCGATAGTCCAACCCCATGCCTACAAATGACAGCAGGATAGATAAATACACCATGCACTCTTCCAGATACATGTCTCTCAAGTGTCACACTGTCATGGATAGTGATCACTTTTGCCAATAAACTTTGACACAGATATAAATCCAGTTGAAGTGTGCCAGTGGCACACTCACACAACATCAGTGCAGGGTACACATTGTTAGTCATATATGTAACCCTGACATGTACGAGTCCAATGTAGTTATGTACCTGTAGTCTTGCAGCTTGGCCAATACCATTCCAGGTTGACAGCTTAACAGGTATGTATGTGCTACAGAAGCTATAGGGCACAGGTAGGTGTAAAGTAAGGGCAGACCTGTAGAGTATTGAGCAGTACTGTTGTGAAAAATATAGTCTATACAGTTGTTAATGCAATGTTTTTCTCCCTCCTCACCTCTTATCTGCATCACTAATTATTCATATACTACGGGTATGTTGTTCTCAAAATCTAATGCTGGGACTTGTGTTGTATTATTGTTCATATATTTCAATGATTGCATACTAACATACCTTGTTGAAATTCCACTGTTGTTGGTCTGTTGCCATAACTGTTACTGGCATGCTGTTACAATAATGACTGTTATTCCATTTATGCATGTGTTCTATTTGCTATGCAATTCTATTCAGTTCTATTGTTCCAGGTTAATTGGAACAAACATGCATGATGTTATAATAAGTTGAAATGTTTTTTTCATGACTAACCAATACACTTTGACAAACCTCAACACCATAGCATGTTTGGGTAGGCAGATCCCAGTGGATCCATCTGTCCCCGCCTCATCTGGCCATGGCACCGGGTCCCAGCACATCCGGGACCCAACTTCGAGCTGCCTTCTCAACTGGTCCTGCACCACCTTCAGGTGGAACCACCTCAGGGGACAGGGCCTGTCCCCCCCAGGCATGGGCATGGAGGGGATCCTGTCACCCGACAACAGTTCCAAGGTATCCAGGGTCCAGTGGGATTTGAATGATTGCCTGCGCCAGATAGAGGGCAGACTGGCACAACTCAAGGGGCAGGCTGGCCCCAGTGCCCAGCCACTTTCAGGGTCATGAAGGGGTAGTGGTGACTGCCCATGGGTGGGGACTTCAGTCCCACTGTTTCCATCTGGGGACACTTGGTCCCTTGATTCCCAACCACCCACCCAATCCAAGATGTTTACCCCCCTCATGTGTCATACACTGCCCCTGTCTGCTGTCTTGTCTGTTTACAAATGCAACCTCTCCTACCCAACTTATCTCCCCAAATGCACCAACAACTCTTGCCCAACATCCCACTCTCACTTTAAAAAAAAAAGGGCATCTGTCCCAAAAAAAAAATTGTCTCATACATAGCTCTCCATTTCGCCCCTATGTACACTGACAATCAATTTCCCCATGAATTAATCAACAAATGTATGTCACCCACACCCCTCCTTGTGGGGTGTGAGGTTCTAAATTCCAAATTGGCAACATCATGCACAGCTGTTGCTGCACAAGAAATGGAAAGCTATGGTACTTTTCTACATCCATCCTGCACATCCCTAGTGCCTTTCATAATGTTTTTCACCCTGATTCCCCCATTTCACCACTTTCCTATCACCCCTTTTTTTTTTTTTTTTGGCAATAGCATGGGTTTAAGTGGGGATAAGCAATGCTAAGCGAAGCAAAGTGGACCTAAACACCTCTTGGCATCGCATTGCGTCAAGCAAAACTGCACAAACCTGCTTAAAACTGCTTTAATCACTCTATCTCATTCAGGCACTGTTCTGCCCAGCAACAAAATAACCAGCCCTGGCAAGTCTTGAACCTAGGAACCTGTGCACTAGAGTCAGAGCAATACACCACTAGGCCAAGTGAGCGCTGGGAAATTAACACTGCTTTATATCATGCAGTACAGTCATGTAACACTAGGGCAAAAATAACACTACTACCAAGTATTGAACCTAGGAGCCTGTGCACTAGAGACAGAGCAATGCACCACTTGGCCATACCAGCTCTGGGAAATGAGTACTGCTTTTGTAGATACATCATGCAGTACAGTCATGTAACATTAGGGAAAAAGGCACCACTGCCAAGTATTGCAACCAGGACCTTGCCAACTACAGCATAGTGCATTACACCAGTAGGCCAGCTGAGCTCTGGAGAACAAGTAGTGTTTTCAAAAACATATCTTGATTGCCAGTGACACACTACTCCTGTATATACTCAGAGAAATCACAGTGAACTTGTCTTGGGCCTCTGATGCAGGCAACAAACCAGTACACAGACAAATAAATGCTGCTAGATGCACGGGAGGCCTACAATATCAGATAGAGCTGACAACTGCACAGACTGTTGCTGAATGAACACAGTTGTGCCCCCTACTTATGGCAGGGTTGTCATAAAGCCTACTCTGTGTGCTGACATACTGGCAATACAGTGCAGATTGGGGTTACAAACCATGACAGACAGCTCAGTGTCACACATCATACCCATCTGAACACACATGTCCATGCCAATCATGTGTAACACAGTGTAAGCATGCATATACATGTTACAAAAACACCTGCCATAATATAAGTAATATATCATATAATATACATTATGATATATATATATATATATATATATATATATAAAATATATTATTATTAATATATAATATATATTAATATATTATATATAATGCATCTGTTACATTTCTAGCATGTGTCAAAAGGGGCAAGGCCTACATGAAGGCCTTAATTATAGAACAGTGTTGCCATGTCGTTGGCTAATGGAAAGGCAACCCAGCTGTTCTGGATCAATTAACAAGTAGGAATCACAGATTGAGCATTACCTGCAAAAGTCAAGCTGCTACCTATGGTAAACAGGTCTGACACTTTATTCATGAAGACAGACTGCGATTCTCTAGGATACTACAACTGAATTTCTTCTCTCAAAGGAGTACAGCACTATAACAGGTATATCATTGAATGAATCATGTAATGGAATGCAGATTGGGGAATGCAGTCATGGGAAATAAGAAGCTAAACTGTAGGTCTCAACAACATTGCTTGGACTGACATGTTGCTGTCAGTCTGCTGTTCAGCACCTATCGCCATCCCTTATGGCTCTGTCTGCAATGACATAGAGCACAGCTCTGGCCCCTGAATCACCTCAGCAATGTTCAGCTCACATATGACTGCTACTTTTATTGTCTGTTGTACAATACTGACAGTAAGTACTGGTGGATACAGCCAGCATATGATATAATGTACTGTCAGTGACCCCTCTCAGTCTGTGAATGTCATACAGGCTTAGTTCAAAGATTTTCCAGGTGTCCCTGACCATTCATGACATACTCTGGCTAGGTCACTGTGTACCCCACCCCTGTATCTGACTGCCTGACACCTATGGCTAGCATACCTGTTGGCCCCCTACAGCAGGACAGAAGATTATAGGTACTAGTAGTGGGGGACACTGGCTCTGGCTCAGCAGCACTGCATACATATTAAGCATGCAATGTAAGAGAATGTATACAGTACCACATATTCATGTACCATTACTGTATTCCCAGGGGTCTGCCATGTCACAGACAAATTCCTTAAATGCTGGAGACAGCCATCATGTATTGTCCAACTGGTGTGTGGAAATACACATTTGTCTAGCAGTGGTCTACATCTGTCAGGCACATTTACACATGCTGCAAACATCTGGGTACTGCAGATGTCAGACAGCTACAAGAAAGCCACCCTACACCACATATTCACTGCTCTCAGTTATTGTGTATCACAGATGTTGCTGGAATGTCCACATGCACTTGTAATACCACTCACCTATTTTTTGGATGTAGGCTGGATGACATAGTATAGTAATGTTGCCCATAGGGGACACTCAGCAGTCGATGACAGTGATGGGTGTGGACACAACAACACAGTGTGTCACATCACTCAGGCCATTTCTGGTAGTCCTGGTACCATATGAGGTTACTAGGCTATGGGCCTTGAGCAGCCAAATGCCTAGGCCAGATATTAGCCCATGTGTATGCAAGGCAGCACCTGATGCCCCTTCCAACAGGGACACAGGTGGTATCCCAAGGGTGAATGTGCAGTTAACCATCCAGGCTACACCTGCAAAGGTGTAAATAGCTACCCTGCCTGATGTGGACAGGGTGCCCATTCGACTGCAGGCTGATTGTGTGGGACACACATCTGAGCTGCCAACAAGTCCACTTCATGTCACACACCAGGTTGAGTGTGTGTGTGAGTGAGTATGTGATCAGAGTGGAACATGACTTGCACTCATGCAGACATCCCAGCAATGTGGAGTCCATGACTGCTTGCATGCCACAGTGAGGTCACCCATGATTATTATGTATGAAACCAGGTAGAGGGTTGGCCCTACTTATAGCCTATCAGTGTGTGGTAGATGTTTGATGCCTTGCTATTCCCTGGTGGGGAACCTCTGTGATGTCCCCAGCTGCTGCAAGTGCTGTGTGATGTGAATGTGCTGTGTGATGTGAATGATGAACAGGGAATTATACACATTAATGGTCCTCATTGAGGGGGAATGTGGGGAAGTTTATACCCCATGTCCCATGATGATATACACTTATGTATGACATGGGCCATGTAGAATATTTATCTTACAATGGAAGCAACATTGTGTTGACATGTCATGTTGCCAAAGACTTGTGTCCACCAGCACCCTCACAAATGATTGTGTGCCTGGGATGTTTGTACTCTGATAATATGTGCAGACGTCACTATCCTCATAGGGGTTCACACTGCATGTCCTGAGGCCATGTGTCTGTCAATGGTCATGTATCTGTGTGAGACCGTTATAGCCAGATGTCCACATCACTAGGGAATCTGATGATGGCACACAGCATGCAGTTGTCTGCAGACATGATTGGACATAGGCTAATAGCTGTTACATGCACCTCAGATATGTACATCATGCATAACAGAGGCCCAAACATGAAACAGGTTACACACCTACGTATGGCTTCAACTGCTGGAAATGCATTTCCCTATGTGGAATCTGTGGATCATGTCAGTGCACCACTGTGCTGCCCCTATGGTAACGTATGGTGTGATCCATGCTTGGGAGTGTCATATCCATAATAGTCATACCGGTTATACTGTCACATAGTTTGTCCAGGTCAAAGTAGGCATTCTGCACTATCACTCCCCGTCCACAGCTTTGGTGACTGTGTAATTGAGGTCACCTGAATGTAGCAGACCTGAATCCCTCCTTGACAAAGCATAAGCATGTGTAATGGAGTGTGGCTAAGTCACACATCTCCTTGTGAATGGGGTTCACTTGAAACTGTGCTATGGTCTTAAAATATAGCCTAGTTAGGCTGCTGGGTCTATTATGTGACTGAGCAGAGGATGCCCCACCTTAGTGTTAAGAGGTGACAGTGGTCGTCCATCAAATGGATGGGACAAAGGCAGTACTCAGTCCTCCTTTCAATATGGTTCCTTATGGTGTTGCAGGCTTATTCTTGGAGTCAGGTAGGATGTATCCTGTGATTTGATAGGCTCCCATGCCTGATGTCTACCATGAGTATCACATGGCAGTGGTGACCTGTTCCCCACATATAGGAGATGGGACAGTTACTGTACATATGGTGATATACTGATGTGGAACACAGGGGTAAAGCCTACACCAACTCTGTCAGACATCCATTATGCTATACCAACAGCACTGGCATAGCTGGTGTCCTTGTGCACCACAAGTGAGCAGCCCGCTACCTGTGCTGTTGCAGACATATGTGCAGTAGGGGAGATGACTATCTCTAGTGGATGTAGACAATGTAAGCATTGTGTTTGTTGCGCAGGTTTGCAGGACCGATCCCATTCTCATGTACACGCTAAGGAGATATTGCTCTAGAATGGGCATCTGCCCCTATTTTGTGTCAGACAGTGATATATCAGCCCTGTTATGGACAGTATATATTGCACATGTCCACCAGACAGGTGCACATATCCTTGCAGAGGATGATGTAGGCCTATTGGGTATACCTGACAACATGCATCTATACACATCCACATATAGCACTTGTGTATAAGTGTGGATATTGGTGCCAGTCCTTAATGAGGGGTTGGGGCCTGTGAGGCCGTGTAAATCCCCCTAAGAGGATGTATTCCATGTCAGAGGTGTATGTATGGCTGAGCCTAGCTAGTAGGGTATTGTGGGAGATGGTGATTGCAAATGTGACTGCATGATGTTTGCTGTGCCATGGAGGATGAGACTGTCAGGATGCTGCACTAGTAACCTGTGTTTTGTGATGTTAACTGCAATACACCTTCACCTCATGTGTGTGTAGCCTCTGGCTGCACCAAGGTGTTTGTACATCCATTGCTGATGGCTTCCTGGCCATTTGTGCACTGGCATGGCTATGTCTTACCATGTATGTTAGAGTGATTCAAATTACCCAGGATCAGGGTACAGACCTGGCTCATAATACAGTTCATGAGGTCCATATAGGAAGAATGGGCTTCCTGGTCACATGTGGTGGCTGGTACCTAGCTGTGATTTGCATAAGTTTGTGTTGGCAATGGTGAACTCTCCCTGCAGTGCCCTCTTTGCATCTTACAGCATGGAGGTGTGTGCATCTCATATATAAAGAAAACCCATGTCCCATGGCATTACCGGCTACTCTTTGCCTTCTGTATGTATGATAGGATGGTTGACCATGTAAGGATGGGGTGCTTTCTGCAGCTTGGAACCATGGTCTGTGTGAGTGCACAGATGTCTGCTGTTCTCATGGTAGGGCTGCTTGCAATGAGGGCAAAGTCATGTGTACACCTCTAGCATTTCAGTGTGTGCTGTACGGACACTTGTATGTTGGTAGTGATAACTTTACCAGTATTACTAATGGAGTCACTATGGGTCTGGTGAGGACCACTGCCAGATGCATGAAGACCACTGAAGACAGATGGAGGCCATCTCTTGCAGAGCATCATGGTCTGTGTACCATATCATCCCAGACTCACAGGTACTGGAACCCCTGGAATATCACAGGATAAATGTGCACATGTTAAGGGCAATCATTTCCTGATTGTATTGTGGCATCCATCTGGGTGACAGCATAATGCTGCATAAGTCTAGGGACATACTTGCCTGGGACACATAACCAGTGTCCTCACTCATGTCTCACTGCATATAGTCCAGAGATGTACATGTCAGATCAGGTCAGGCACACCAACATGTATAGTGCCAGACCCATGACAGTACCTGTTGGTGAGAGACAGCAGTGAGTATGCAATATGGCTGACTCTGGCAACTGAGACAAAAGTAACTGTGACCATCTGCATACCCAGCCAGGTCAGAGGCACACCAGTGTGTCTCCACTGGAGTCTCCTATGTTTTGACATGGGCTCATGCCTACGTGGCTGTGGGACACAGGTGTGTGGCCATGTGTGGTACGTGCTGTGTATGGCTATGGCATTCATGAGTGGCTTTGCCTCAGGGATCCCCTTTGTTTGTGTATGTGTATGTTGAGGACCTCTGCAGATGTTTGTGTATGTTCTGTAGGTGTGGGTAGTGTGAGGTGTGCTGCTTGTGTTGACAACCTGTTTGGGGACAGATATGCAGCCTTGACAAGCAGAGAGCATGGACTGCAGGCTCCTACAGTCATTGCATCTCTTTGTTGGTGGTGTCTGTAGATGGCTGTCCATCCGTGTGCATGAGGCAGGTGCTACACAGTGCCAGGAGACCAATATTAACACACTGGCTGGGGAAACTGTAGGACATTGTCCAGCCATATAGTCCAGATTCTGAGGGAGGAAGGCCAGGGAGACCTGATGGGTGGGCCTACAGATCTGGTGAGTACTACTACAGTAGGAGGTTGACACCACAGCAGTCCATGTAGACAACCTAAGAACAAGCAGTAATAGGTGCAACAGCTACATGCAGTACAACACCTCAAAGCACATGCAGCAAGTAGTAGGAAACATAATGTGCTGATAGATGATGGAGAATGATGTGGGGGTTAGCGGGGGATACTGCTGGCAAAAGTGGATGTGCAGAGTCTGTATGTAATGGTGAGCAATGTATGCAGTCCTGTGATGTGTTCCCCTGTTCATGTCTTTCAGGTGGGATGTACAGATGACACAACCCAGCCTTCTCAGAAGCTGACACCGCTGCAATTATCGATGCCCTGAGACTCCATCAACAGGTGCTGTTGTCAAGGAGCGGCCATAATCAGCAACAACGCACTGCCCTGTGGGCAGACCTGGTAACAACAGTGAATAATGTGGGCCACCGGGACAGGAGCCATGAACAGGTCAGACACTGTGCTTCTGATCTCATACACCATGCACGACAAAGGGCTGCAGCTGTGGTCAGAGACTGTGCTGGAACATGGGGAGGGCCTGCTACACAACCATCACTTTCAGCCACAGAGGAGTTCCTGGCAAACCTGGCATCAGCCACCAGCTCATAGGAAACCATGAGTACATATGTTGTGGAGGTGGGTGGCACAGAGTCCACAGCTGAGGAGCGTCCAGGTAAGCCTCCAGTGGTTATCATGTTAATACTGTAGCATTTATACTGGCAGCCTCTGCATACCTGTACACACATGTCAGGCCAATCTGCATCTGTGGTTGGGGTTTATTAATGCACACATGTGCACACATATTGTGAATGTCAGCAATGTGGGTAGTATCACAGCTTGTACTGCACATGTTGATAAATGCATATATTATCCTGTACCATTGCCATATATGTGTGTGCTGATACTACCTCTCTCCCACTACTCCATAGATACCTCTGGTGTGGCTGGAGAACATCAGTCTGTAGCCAGTGAGTGTGGAACTGTCATGTTATGGCTCACCTATGCCCTAGGCATGTTAAAGGCTGCCATTTTCCATGCACACAAGTAAGTGTATCCATATTGCAATATGTGCATGTTATGTTGTGGTGAGGTTCACTGCAATACATCACATTGGTAATCACAGTAGCATATTTGTTGGAGCTGTAGCATATTAGTACATCGTTTTCTATAGGTGTAGTCACTGTGCTATACAGGGGTGCATTACTATTGTGTACATGGGTGCACTGTGTGTTAGGTGAAGGCCAATCACATAATTTGACCTATCACGTATCTCACAGGTGTATAGTACTAAGAACATTAACTGGACATAGCTACACTGCATGTTATTGAGGGCCTGTCCAGAGTATGTCTGTTGTGGTCTGATTGTGTGCTGTGCATGGCATCAGTCAGAAGGTATGGTCTGTATAATGCCTTTGTGGCACCTTAGCTGTGTGTGTTTGTTTGTGTGTGTGTGTGTGTGTGTGTGTGTCTGTGTGTGTACATGCGTGTGTGTATGTGTGTGTGTGTTTGTGGATCAGCAAACATTATAGTGCAGGAATTAATGTAGTCATGTTGTCTACCCTTCACAGTTCACCATGGGGGTTGGAGTGTGTCCCCCTCACAACCTGATGTGAGTGTCTCATCAGACTCTGATGATGATGGTGGCCATTATGAGGTACATGTGGGGTTGTTGGGGGCAGAACCTGTCCCATTGGTTGACATCCCACTTCCATCCACAATGCCCCTGCACACAATCAGTATGCTCACACACACCCAGTCCCCAGCAGCCACAGATATTGGGCAGTCGGAGGGTGGTGGCATCAAACAGGGTAGTGTGGCGACTATGGCATCAGTGACTGTAGACACTAGACACAGCCAGAGAGCTGGCAAGGTCCCACAAAGGCAGATTGTTGAAGGAGGACTGCTGCCCATCCAGCCCACCATCAGAGGTGTCTCAGCATGTGTCACCCGATGCAAGTTTCTGTCCATCATGGAGGCATAGGCACGTTGTGAATGTCACACAAGACAGATGCTCAGGGTCATGAATGCAATGCTGTCTGGTATGCATGACACCCTCCATGGCATTGTTGATGTTTTATGTCATTTTGCTGATGTAGTGGATAGACGGTGGGGTGAGACATTGTCAATCCTTAACCGTGCAATGTCTGTGCTTGAACATGTGGTGGGAGTAGGACATCGGACATGTGGACATAGGTCAGCAACAATATCAGCTGAGACCCCACGTGGCCATGCACACTCACACTCCTGTAGTGGCAGTACGCCTAACAGTAATGAAGGGAGGGTGCTGTCCACACCACAATGTGGCAGACCATGGGCACATGGTCCTGGGCAGTCCCATGAGAGACACAGACCCAGTAGACACTGGTCACTGTCAGGAAGTAGTACCGCATCTGGCCTTGGGCATGGTGGTGTCAGTACCACTCCTGTCAAAATCAGTTCCCATGTTTGTGGCCAGAGAAGGTGAACTGTATATTCTGCCATGTACAGTCCATGGCTGTCCAACATACCCTCATGTAGGGCTACCACATGGCTTGACTGTGTGCATGCACACACTCACACATTACTATCACATGCAGCTCACTGACAAACACACAAAACTCCTCTCCATGGCCCAGCAGACCAGCACCCCTCCAGATGCACACACACTTGATGTCAACTGTATGGCACAGCCTAGGCCTTTGCCATCCACACACCTCACCCTATGCATGTGATGATACCTGTGTCACATTCCTGTTATCCATACCATCAATGCAGGGACATGCTAATTTGTGTCTGTTGCACAGGGTAAATATACTTCAGGTAATGGCAGTGTGCAGTGTAGTAGTGTTATGTCCTGTAAGGTGCTGTCTGCTGGCAACTGTCATGTGTACACATCAAAGTGTATGTACCTTTGTGCCATGATGCTTTATTTCGGTTAGTACTGCTGACTGACTGTTGTCTCACAGACTTTATTCTGTTTCCATTCCAGGTGTCAGTGTGTGTAAGTCGTGGTGGGCTGCTGTCAGTATGGGAACTGAGGATGGCAGAGTGGCAACAAAGAGACCTTTTCATTGGCAAGGTATGGCTATATGTGTCCATGCTTACCTAGGCGTGTATGCGTGGAACAGAGTGTGAGGGACAATGGGGGCAGACAGCATTCCTTGCATGCATTCACCTTGACACAGCATGCTACTCTTGCTACATGTCACCTGGGAGTTCTGTAGGATCACAGGTTCATAGGTACAGTGGAGGTTACTACAGTACTGTCCCTGGGTCCCTTACAAGACTATCCAGTACTGTATCCCCATTAGAATCATCTGTCAGCATCTTTTGCCCCTGCCATAGCCTGACACACATTGGACCCCTGGGACAGATGTTTTTTTGACATCCACTAAACACTGATGCAGTTGATGAGGATTTGTATGGTACTACGATTGACATTTTTGAGGAGTGCATTCCTGACACAGGGCAGCCTCTGGGAGGCAAACATGTCTCTCCAGCTGTTTATTTTGCTGTGTCATATGTGATTCAAGGCTGTTGTGCCGGTAATGCACACAGAGTTATACTGACATATATGGGGCAGCTGTTGATGGGATGACCACAACATTGCCATCTAGGCATGCCACAGCCCACCTGTGGACAACCTGTCCAACACCGAGTGATGCAGTACCGATTTGAGGCTGTCTTCATGGCACAGGTGTTGAAGGCCATGGGTAACCTTTGTGGGTGTTAACATATCCTTAACATTTGTTGCAGATGTCTGCATAGGTGCAGACCAGACCAGCCACGCTGCTAATGTCTTGTTGTACTGACTGAGGACTATACAGAGGTAATGTCCACCTTTTGTCTGGATGCAGTCCCTTTACCTATGTGGTGAATCACATGCAAGCCTTTTCTGACCACTGCCACTACTTCATGAGTGACTGGAACAGTGTGATCAACCTGAGTAGTCAGGTCTGTCACCAGATATTGTGCATTTATGAGGTTGTTGTTGATGTGGGAAATAGTGGGGCAATGTCCTCACCATATGGTATGATGATACTGTTTTCTGCATTCAGCTGGAGACCAGGACCTGGCCACCATTCCATAACAGCTGTATGAACCCATTGCAGTGTGTTAACCTCGGTTTGTGGGTCAATGACAAACAGCACAGTACTCACAGTTGCCACAGCTTTAGGCAGTACGTACATATGTGGAAAGTGGAAGTTTGCATTTATGCCTTCATACATGTGGGTCATTGTGGCTGGAAGCTACTCACAGGGTGTACAAATGTCTACATATTACACACACACAGGCAACACAGGGTAGTGTTGTAACCTTATCAAATGTGGAATGTGGGACACATCTTGTAGTATTGTGACACTTGGCAGGACATATCATAAACAAGTGCACCAGACAGGACTTCCCTTTGTTTGACAATATAACTGCTTATTTGTGTCACATCACCATAGGTTATGCTAATTCTCATACCAGTAAGGTGCTTCGGATGTGAAGTAACTGCCTTATGCATATAGTAATCAACCTTAGAAGATATTTGTTGTCCTACACTTTGGGGACCTCTGTATTGTTTGTGTCATTGTCACGGGTCTATATTATATAATCGAATGCTTAAAAAAGTGAACAATGAATAATCAACCCCATATAAGTGAAAGCTTACAATCTCGAAAGCTCAGAACAGCGATTTATTTCCAAGGGAAAAAATTTGCTGTTCCAAAAAAAAAAAAAAAAAGAAAAAAACAATTGAAAGAATACATAAAGTGGGGGACTTTGGCCCCCACACCCCTCTACTTAAATATACCAACTCCGAGATCGCACTACATTGTCAAAAATGGCAAAGTAACGGAAGCAGCTAAGTGAATTCTTTCCCTGGGAAAGCATTCGCTTAAAAGCCGCTTCGCTATTTTGCCTTTTCATTGTTTTAAGTTCGACCAAGGCGCATTCGATAGAATGCATCTTTAGTCATCTAATAGGAACCCGTTGTCACAGGTCACACCTGGCTAAACATGGACTGCAACCTGCAGGGTGGGCAGGTGGTGGCCATAACCCTCACCTCTACAGATGTGTTCAGAATGTCCTGCTCTTTGCCACATATTTTTGTTACATTTGGCATAACATTGTGGTTTTCTGGCAAAGTTGTGTGAATTCATTAAAGACTGACTTTACACAATACTGACAGATATTTATCTGTCAGACTTCATACCCTTCAGAAAATGCATGCGAATGCACAACTTGTTATGCTGTCTCCTGTGTATGTTTGCCAGAGCAATATTTAAAGAGTGACCCTAATATGTGGGTCTTGTCCCACTTTTCTGTATGGCTTTCTCCAGATGTCTTTCTGTAAGAGGTCGAGAGGTATGTTTGTGGCCATAACACAGGCGCAGTGCTGCAAGGGGATATACATATGTACACGCACACACCACTCATGAACCACCCTTGTTGAGTGTAGATCCTCTACCTGGCTAGTTATACGTACAATAGTGCAATATACATAGTGCATGAACCACAGAGGTTATACAGTTTTGCAGTGTTTTCCAGTACTACTCTGGAGTTAACAGGGTGCCATAGCCACACAAAATGATATAGGTGTTGCACACACACACAGGCAAGATAGTCACACTGCTACATAGGATATGCATACACAGACACACACACTCACACAGTCACCAGTATTGAAATTACAACCCCTACATATCGTTGTATGTAGTATACTGCTATGTTCTAAATGCATATGTCATGGAGCTGATATGGCTGGGGCATACCTCTCAACCTGTTAGAACAATACACGTGGATGAAGCCTTTAATAATGGGGTGATACAGGCCCAATAATAGGGAATGGTTTTATATATTGCTCTTAAAAACATAGATAACTGATAGAGGGAACAGTTTCGTATTACCATTATTTTTGTGAAGGGTATGAAGTCTGACACTCAGATTTCTGTCATTATTGTCTGACTTCAGCTCTTAATGCTTTGCCAATGATTGGCCAGAAAACCATAAGTTTATGACACACAGACAAAATATATGAGCCAATCATCTGGACATTCTGCAAAACTGTATACATTTAAGAGGTATGGCCTGCAGAGTGTGAAACAGTGCATCCAAGGTTGATAACATCAACAGGACCTGTCAAATAATGCAATGGGGATGTCCTGAGGGGAGAACAGGCCTCAAAATGGTATAACCAACACACACAGTTGACAGTCTTGAGATTAGTACCCCTACCTATCAATTTCATTGTACTATAGAGCTACACATTTATCGCATGCTCCACAGAGCTTATATACCTGCAAAGTGACCAGTGCTGTATCTAAAGTTGATGACATCAACAGGCCCTGTTCATTAATGGAATTAGGGCATCAGGAGGGCGGAACAGGCCTTAAAATGGTATAACCAACCCACACACACAACCACCAGGGATATGCTTCACACAAACACACACACAGTTGGCAGTCTACTTCCTGACACTATTAACCACAAACATACATAGCACATTGACCACTGCATATTGTAGAAATAGAACAAGTTATCAAGTTGATTGTGGCAGCCTTGGGAATGTATGGTCTGGCCTTACAAACATAAATGTTACTGCAGTTGTATGTGAACACAGGTGTGTTGGGGGGAGGGGGCATACCTTTCAACTGTACACATCTTCATAGACTGTCCAGATGTTTGGCTCATATTTTGGGTCCATTTTTCATAAAACTGTGGCAAATAATAGTGAAATCATTTAAGACTGCAGTTAGAAACTAATGACAGACATTTGAGTTTCAGACTTCTTGCCCTTCAGAGAATTCATGCTACTGCAACACCTGTTATTCTATCAACTTTTTATGTTTGTAAGAGCAATATTTAAGACTTGTCCCTGTTTGTGGGAATTTGCCCCACATTTCTTTATGGCTTTGTACAGATTTCTTGTTTTAAGAGGTTTAGAGCTATGTATGGGACTCAACATTGACATCCATGCATTTGTCCTATGACCCCGCTGTTTGTAAGTCCCTCACATAGTGCAGTGGATTTTGGTGGCTTAGGGCCTACTGCATATTGTGGGACAGCCAGTATTTGGGCGAGAGTATACATGCAGCAATACCATACATATGCTACCACAGTCTACTATCCCATTCATTTATTGTTAAGAAGAGTGGCTTACCTTGTGCCAGCAGCAGTTGCAAGGACAGTGCTTCAGGGCTGACTCTGTCAGATGCACGCAGTGCACAGCCTATACATGGTAAGGTATAGGTAGTATGATGTGGCTGGCATCAATTTTACTGTGTGTATGTGAGTCAGAGTGAGGTGTCAGTCCCCGGGCCCCTAGAGTGTCAGTGTATGTGCTATGCATTGCCTCTTTGCCAAGGCCAGGCATACTGGTCATGCCTACGGCTGCCAACAGGGACAGGCTCAGGGGGTTCCTTCTCTGAGTTCCTCTGTACCTGTGGGGACCTTGGCAATGATGGGGGGCTGTGTGTCCTTCCCTGTGATGTTCCTGCCCACAGCTATTTCCGAAGGATCATATTGTGTAACAAAGCAAATTCTATGAACATGTGTGCACATGTGGCTGGAGAGTACTGCAGGACTGCACCGGATATGTCAAGGCAGCAGAACCGTGACTTGAGCAGCCCAAAACACACACTCTATGATGTTCCTAGTTTGTGTGTGTGCCTCATTATGGCATTCTTTAGTTAGTGTGTGCGTGCATTTTTGATGGGTGTCATCATCCACGGTTCCAGTGCCTAACCAGCACCCAGCACTAGATGGCTGTATGGGATGTCCCCCTGGCAAATGCTTGGTACAGCTGTGATGCATTCCAGATGTGGGCATCATGATAACTACCAGGGCTGCCAGCAAACACATTGATGATAATGCCCTGGGCATTGCACATGACTTGGCAGTTGATGTAGTGATACCCCTTGCAGTTGATGTAAACTCTACCCTCCTCACTGGGTGGTGCTTTGCTGTGCACATGAGTGCAGTCTATGGCATCCATTACCTCTGGGTAGTGTGCTACATGGTAGAAGAGACACATATTGCTGGTCCTCTCCTCAGGGGTGCTGGGAAAATAAATGTGGTCACTGGCATGTGTTAGCGTTACATCCAGGAACCGATGGAGTACCCTGGATGCTGATGCCTGTGAGATCCCCAAGAGTTCCCCGGTAGGGCTTTGGAAATTACCTGTAGCTAGTATTCTTAAGGCTACACTTTGTTTCCACTGAAGTAAGTTCCCCTGTGCTAGCTCTGGGTCTGAGGTGAGGGCGGCAGAGCTCAGTGAGTTCCTGTAGTATGTCCCTGTCCACCCTGTAGCGCTCTATCTCCAGCTCATGTAGCCCCTGAAAGGTTATCCTGGGCCTGAACACTCTTCTCCTCCTCAGTCTGGGCCTATTGTCAGCATCATCATCATCATTGACCTCAGCCTGTAGTGCATACAGATGTAGCAGAGCAGCAGCAGCCCCTATCATTTTGTCTGTTAAAATTCGCAAGTGTGTACTCCAATGGTGCAGAGTATGTGGGAAAAATCAGATTGAAGGGTGTATGCATACTTCATACTGGTGTGCTGCAGATGCAGCCTGTGTAATTGACTGACTATGATACATTCCACCTGCCAGGTATATCATTGAGGGGTTTGAGTGGGCCAGTGTAAGTGGAATAGGGCTTATCAATTATTTATGCTTGATTGGCTTTCCCAGGTTATTTCCCCCTTTTATTTTACATTTCTTCCACTGCTAAGCCCTGCGGTACTCCTTGCAAACCCGTGGAGCTATTGTAAACATTGCTGAGGAGAAAGAGCCCTTCCCTGTACATGGTCACACTTAGCTTTTCTTTAACCAGCTAAGCACAGCTTAGCAACCTCAGACACTCCCTCATGCTTAGCTGTGCTTAGCTGAATGCAAAAAGGTGCCGCTGAGCTCCAATCTGCTTACACAAATCCTGACATACCCCCTCTTCATGTCAGCTGTCTCTTCTGCTTACACTACCACAGTTCTAGCCCTTACACAGTTAGTAACTGCGGACACGGTGGCCCATTTTCTATTTAATAAACTTGCCTCATTTACATACACCTAATTGCATATACCCTGGATACTGCACTACACCAGAGCCTATGTTCTTAGCAACCACTATAACCTGCCACTGTATGACTTTGCATGCTGGCCACTATAATGGAAAAAAATCTAAATATCTTTAAATATCATATTTTTCTATTTTTTTTTTTTTTTTTTTTTGCAAAATAGCATGTTTGTGCGTCACTGTGCACTATTTAAATGTGGCATATGTCTTTAAAAAAGTTTAATTTTTAATATATTGCATTGCTTTTTTACATCACTGGCCATAGTTTTGGTCATTTGCATGCCTACTGCACCTTGTACGACCTTTTATTTGGGCTGTTACAGCCCCTATTTAATTTTTATCCTCCAGTACATAGTTTGTAACCTCGTACATTTTTCAACCTTACATGGCACCTACACAGGTGCCTTTAGGCTTCCTGGATTGCAAAATCACCTCATTTGCATGATTTTTACCAGCAGATGAAGTGATTTCCATTCCATGGACACCTCCATGTATGCACAGTGTCAGGATGCTCGTGCACACCTTGAGCCTTGTTTCCTGGATCGCTCAGCAGCCATGTTCCGTGTTCGAGCCTTACCACTATTTCTACACAGAAATTCGCTACATGTAAGGTTTATTGAATTACCCCCTTGGTCTATATAACGTTTTTTGAAAATTTGTTGTTTTAATGAACACACTTTTTTTTTATTTGAAGCTTCTGACAGGTTTTCTTGTGGAAGTATATTTCTTTCCTCTAATTTCTCTTTTAATCATTTTGTATATCTTGTGTCTGGAAACTGTGTGCTTTTTGCATAATAGTAACAATATATAATTTCTTTCTTATCCTTAGTAGTACACTCCATCATCTTTATGGGTCTTCTTTGGCCTATCAATTTTTGTGATTTTTGTGGACTGCTACTTCCTTGTACAACAGGGAGGGCATCCTCCCCATGGGCCTGGCCTGGCCCCATTGTAGGAATGTTTCCATATTTTGAGGATTCTAAAAATAAGAAGACAAAGAGGAAAAGTAGAAAAGAAGATTAGTAATGGCAAAGTTAAAGAAATAGAAATTGAGGTTATGGAATACCTGTGAAGTGAAGGATTCAGTATAGAAAATCTAACTCAGAAAGCACCACAAAAGGATACAGCAATAGACATCCAAATTAAGGAGAAACCAGTGGAATGGGAAGCAACTGGTCAGTTGCCATATGAAGATATTTTGAAGTCTTCCACAGGAAACCAGTATAAATGTTCATGTGAATCTGCACAGAAAGGGAAGGAACAGGAAACTGTGGCAACTCTGACACAGTCGATGAGGAGTGATAGGCTAGAAAGTTCCCATATGACAGAGCAATGAATGACACAGGATGAAATTGAAGAGAATGTGCCACAGGAAGATGCTATAGAACTTTCTATAGAATGCCCGCAGAAAACAGAGAACAAAAAATGCGCCCTCAGTTTAGAGGAAAATGAGCTAAGAGAAGAGTTGCTTGATTTAATAGAGATAGATAGCCATATTAAGATCAATGAAAGAAATAGACTGTAGAAGGTCAATAAAACCCAAGAAGTTAGAAGTCTGATAAAACAAATGAACACAGTAATTAGGACTGTACATAGAGATCCATTCGATATAACAGAAGCAAACAGGATACATTACTGTGCAGCTAAATTAATTCTTCTTCTTCTTCTTCTTTCGGCTGCTCCCGTTAGGGGTAGCCACAGCAGATCAACTGTTTCCATTTCTTCCTGTCCTCTGCATCTTGCTCTGTCACACCAACCACCTGCATGTCCTCTCTCACCACATCCATAAACCTTATCTTAGGCCTCCCTCTTTTCCTGTTACTTGGCAGCTTTATCCATAGCATCATTTTCCCAATATACTCTGCATCCCTCCTCAGCACATGTCCAAACCAACGTAATCTTGCCTCTCTGGCTATGTCTCCAAACCTTCCAACCTGGGCTGACCCTCTGATATACTTATTCCTAATCCTGTCCATCCTCATCACACATAGTGCAAATCTTAACATCTTCAACTATGCCACGTAAAGCTCTGACTCCTGCCTTTTTGTCAATGCCACTGTCTCCAACCCATATAACATAGCTGGACTCACTACCCTCTTGTAGATCTTCCCTTTCATTCTTACTGGTACTCGTCTGTCACAAATCACTCCTGACACTCTTCTCCACCCTCTCCATCCTGCCTGTACTCTCTTCTTCACCTCTCTTCCACACTCACCATTACTCTGAACTGTTGATCTCAAGTACTTAAACTCATCCACCTTCCCCACCTCTACTCCCTGCATCCTCACCATTCCTCTATCCTCCCTCTCATTCACACACATATATTCTGTCTTAGTTTTGCTGACCTTCATTCCTCTTCTCTCTAGAGCATATCTCCACCTCTCCAGGGTCTCCTCCACCTGTTCCCTACTCTCACTACAGATCACAATGTCATCTGCAAACATCATAGTCCATGGGGACTCCTGTATGATCACGTCTGTCAACCTGTCCATCACCATTGCAAATAAGAAAGGGCTCAGAGCTGATCCTTGATGTAATCCCACCTCCACCTTAAATGCATCCATCACTCCCACCGCAGACCTCATTGCTGTCACACTACTCTCGTACATATCCTGTACCACTCTTACATACTTCTCTGACACTCCCGACTTCCTCATACAATACCACAACTCCTCTCTAGGCATCCTGTCATATGCTTTCTCTAAATCCACAGACACACAACGCAACTCCTTCTGACCTTCTCTGTACTTCTCCATCAATACTCTCAGAGCAAACATCGCATCTGTAGTGCTCTTTCCTGGCATGAAACCATACTGCTGATCACTAATCATAACCTCCCTTCTTAACCTAGCTTCCACTACTCTTTCCCATAACTTCATGCTGTGACTGATCAGTTTAATCCCTCTGTAGTTACTACAGCTCTGCACATCACCCTTATTCTTACAAATCGGTACCAAAACAAATTTTCTCCATTCCTCAGGCATCCTCTCACTTTCCAAGATTTCATTAAACAATCTAGTTAAAAACTCCACTGCCATTTCACCTAAACACCTCCATGCTTCCACAGGTATTTCATCTGGACCAACAGCCTTTCCATTCTTCATCCTCTTCATAGTTATCCTTACTTCCTCCTTGCTAATCCACTGAACTTCATGATTCACTATCTGCACATCATCCAACCTTCTCTCCCTCTCATTCTCTTCATTCATCAACCCCTCAAAGTACTCTTTCCATCTGCTCAACACACTCTCCTCACTTGTGAGTACGTTTCCCTCATTATCCTTTATCACCCTTACCTGCTGCACATCTTTACTAGCTCAGTCCCTCTGTCTAGCCAATCAGTACTGGTCCTTTTCTCCCTCCTTACTGTCCAACCTTTTATACAACTCTTCATACACCTTATCCTTAGCCTTCACCACCTCTCTCTTTGCCATGCACCTCATCTCCTTATACTCTTGTCTACTTTCTTCATCTCTTTGACAATCCCACTTCTTCTTCGCCAACCTCTTTCTCTGTAAACTCTCCTGTACTTCTTCATTCCACCACCAGGTCTCCTTGTCCTTCCACTTTCCAGATGTCACACCAAGCACCCTTCTAGCCATCTCTCTTACTAGCTCTGCTGTAGTTACCTAGCTATTCGGTAACTCTTCACTGTCACTCAGTGCCTGTGTTAACTCTTCCCTGAACATCACCTCACAATTACCCTTTTTCAATTTCCACCATTTGATCCTTGGTGCTGCCCTCACACTCATCCTCCTCTTCTTGATCTCCAATGTCATCCTACAAACCACCATCCTATGCTGCCTAACTACACTTTCCCCTGCCACCATTTTACAGTCTCCAATCTCCTTCAGACTGGCCCTTCTACATAAGATATAATCCACCTGTGTGCATCTTCCTCCACTCTTGTATGTCACCCTATGCTCCTCCCTCTTTTTAAAATATGTATTCATCACAACCATGTCCATCCTTTTCACAAAAGCCACTACCATTTGACCTTCTGTCTTCCTTTGCTTAACACCATACCTACCCAGCACTTCCTCATTCCCTCTGTTCCCTTCACCAACATGCCCATTAAAATCTGCTCCAATCACCAGTCTCTCACCCTTGGGTACAGTCATCACCACTTCATCCAACTCGCTCCAAAATTTTTCTTTCTCATCCATCGCACACCCAACTTGTGTAGCATATGCACTAACAACATTCATCATTACACCATCAATTTCCGGCTTCATAAACATCACTCTATCCGATACTCTTTTCACCTCCAAAACACTCTTAGCATACTGTTCCTTCAGGATAATGCCTACGCCATTTCTCCTTCCATCCACACCATGATAAAACAATTTAAAACTGCCTCCGATACACCTAGCCTTGCTCCCCTTCCATCTGGTCTCTTGCACACACAATATACCAACCTTCCTTCGGTCCATCATATCAGCTAGCTCTCTCCCTATACCAGTCATACTGTCAACATTCAAAGTTCCGACCTTCACTATCATAGTCCTAAGCCTTTACCTGCCTTCAGGCATGCCTTCCCCCTCTTCTCCTCCTTCGGCCAACAGTAGCCCAATTTCCGTTAGCACCCTATTGGCCAACAGTACTGGTGGCAGTCATTGTTAACTCGGGCCTCAACCGATCTGGTATGTATTTCTGTACTGTTGTCTGCATGTATGATTTGGCAAAATTTTATGCCGGATGCCCTTCCTGAAACAACCCTCCCCGTTTATCCGGGCTTGGGACCGGCACAAAGAAATGCACTGGCTTGTGCATTCCCAGTGGCTGGGTTGTGCAGCTAAATTAATAACAGATGAAATTCTACCACAAGAACACAGGGTAGTAAGGGAAAGGAAGGGGAGAAACTGAATACCATCATGGAAGTATCGAATAGAGAAAACTATAAAGCAATTAAGACAATAAGTGTCACTGTTAGAAGAGTATAGAAGAGGGAACAGATCAACAAAAATACTCAGAAAGATAGACATGATAAAAGCAATGCGCAGTATTATAACGGATAAGGATTTATCATGCACTATCACAAATAATGAACTAAAAATATCAGCACAGGCAGAGCAACTTAGAAGATACACAGATAAATAAAAAGGAAAAGTACAAAATAAGCAATTTATTGATGACTCAAAAAAGTTTTATAGGTAATTGGGAAACAAGGTAAAAGGAATTGAAAGACCACCAAAAAAGAAGAAATAGATATATTTTGGAGAAGTATTTAAGAAGATGTTGTGGAACATAAGAAAGATGCTAAATAGAAGAAGTAAAATAAAGAATAAGAACTTCAGAGGTACAGGATATGAAATGGGATGAAGTAACAGCTAACGAGAGTGAAACAAAGTTAAGAAAAACCTCTAATTGGAAAATCCCAGGCCCAGATGCTGTACCTAACTTCTGGTTAAAAGTATTAACATCTTCACATGAAGATTTAGTCATAAGCAAGAACTATTTATATATGCACCCTGAACAGACAGAAACCTGGCTGACAACAGGAGAAACAATACTCCTACTTAAGAGTGAACCTGCAAGCTACCCTAAAAATGATAGACCAATAATTTTCCTTCCAACGATGTATAAACTATACGCTGGAATTGATGCAGACAGAGCTTATAGTTATTTAGAAGAAAACTCAATTATGGCAATAGAACAAAAGGGCAATAAACAAAAATCATATGGAACAAAGGATTATGTGTTGTTAAATAAAGTAATAGTGGAGAAATGTAAAAAGGGGAAGAATCTAAGTATGGCATGGATTGGCTACAAAAAAGCATTTGACAGTATCCCACATTCATGGATAAAAGAGGGCTTAAAAATTAATAAAATGCACCACCCTATACTGATAAACATCATCACAAAGTCCATGAAGCAGTGGCAAAACACTTTGCAGTTAAGCCATGATAAAGGACAAATTATTATTCCAGGGTAAAAATCCAAAGGGGGATATTCCAGGGTGACTCTCTGTCACCATTGCTATTTTGCCTGCTTAACATATTAGGTTAAGGTTATAATTTTGCTCCCATAATGCAACAAAGTGT
This sequence comes from Protopterus annectens, assembly GCF_019279795.1. Lineage (NCBI taxonomy): Eukaryota > Metazoa > Chordata > Ceratodontiformes > Protopteridae > Protopterus > Protopterus annectens. The sequence goes on along the minus strand of NC_056727.1, from coordinate 910,716,912 downwards.
AAAGACTTCTCTCATCTTCTCTTTGTCTATGATTTTAAACTGTATAGCTCATCAGATGAGGAACTGAAAGCACAACTGCAAGTTGTCAAAACTTTTTCAGATGATATAAGAATGTCATTTGAGCTTGATAAATGTGCAAAAGCAACCTTTAAATCAGGAGAGCTGCAGCACCACGAAAACATCAGTTTGGGACAAGAATGTGATATAAAAGAACTTGAGCAAGAGGGGGTGTATAAATATTTGGGAACTGATGATGGATCAATAATAAAACATGAACAAATGTGAATAAAACTTAGTAAGGAATATTTTAGAAGACAAATTAATCCTGAAAACAGCGTTGACATCTAGGAACAAAATTCAAGCTATAAACCAATTTGCTCTTCCTGTCCTAACTTACAGTTTTGAGTGATTGACTGGCCCCAGAAGGTGTTGGATAGATTAGACAGAAAAACAAGAAGGATGCTTCATGCTTATCAAATGATTTATAAAAATCAGTGCATACCAAGTTTATATATTCCTTGTTCTGAAGGAGTTACGGGCCTACTTGAAATTGATTACATGTATAGATCTGCAATTTGGGGGGCTGCGTACATATCTGCTGACCACACAAGACCCAACTATAGTGAAAGTTTTGAAACATAAGAAGAATAAATCTAAGATGACTTCCCTTCTTAGTGGCAGAAACATATCAGCATCAAGCAAAAATGGAAATCAAACCAAAAGTAGATAAAAATCAGGTAGCAGCTAATATGCCAAAAAAAAAGAAAGAATATAAGGTAAAGGATCAGATGAGAAGACAAGAAATGTGGAAAATGCATAAATATAGCTGCAAGTATAGAAAACTCCTGAAAGAATCTCATGTGGATCAGAATCAAATTCAGGAATGGTTAAGGAGAGACGAATTCAAACCAAAAGACAAAAGGTTAATATTGGCGGCTCAAGATAGTGGGCTACATACAAGTTGGTTTACAAAGTCCATTGAACATGTGGGAGAAACAGACAAATGTAGGTTTTGTAAAACAGAATTGGAAACATTTGCACACTTTGTAGCTGGTTGTGATATACTAATGGCAGAAGGACTGTATACTGAAAGGCATAATAATGTTGCAAGACTGTTGCATTGGGGATTGTGCAAACATTATGGCATTCAAGTGGCTGAAAAACATTGGAAACATGAACCACAAAGCATCTTAGAAAATTATGAAGTCTATATTACATGGGATCCCCCACTACCAACAGTTCAAAAAAATAGATGCAAGAAAACCAGACATAGTAATCAATGAAAATAAGACAAAAGTAGCATTGATTATTGAAATTGTTGCAGCCAGTGACTACAGTGTATTAAATACAGCGAGACACAAAGTCATAAAATACCAGGACTTGCAGGCAGAAATGAGGGCAATGTGGAAGAGGATACCCAGGTAGGGACAAGAGGTCTTATAAAAAAGAATTGACAATCATACTTGAATATGATACCAATACATGTAACTCCATACACATTGCAGAAAGAATCATTACTGGGTACATTGCAGGTGCTGCAAAGAACACTTTTAGCTAACAACTTCAAGGATTGAAACAATGTTAATTTCATGAACTTTAATCATACTTTGACTTAGGAATGTGGCCCATTCCTGTCATGTTATTAGAAACCCAAAAGACTTGAAAATTAAAAAAGAAGCACCTACCTGTGGAGTAAGGACTTGAGTGCATGCGCGATTTGGTGGATCCTGGCTCCAGATGAACAACTAACAATTATCTTATCCTTCTTCAGCCTGGTTAGAAGGGCATCAATGTATCTTACTATCTTACTATAGAGTTGTCATAGATCATTGCTTTCATAACTTAAAGCAATGTTGTTAATGAATATGTTTTACTAAACTGCTATGCTTTTCTAGAAAGTGATAAAATATGCAATCAAATTATTTGTTCATGCGATTTATCATGCTTCTTTTCACTCTGTTTAAGGAAATATGAATAACTACTGAATTACAAAAAACTCTATTCATACTTCACATTAAACATGACACTATTTTGGAGGTTGTCCCTCTTTTTAAATTTCTAGAAGTAATTGCTAACCTGCATCTAAAGTTTAATGTCCACATCAGCACTGTTGCAAAATTAACCAGAAATTACAGACTTCTTTATAGAAACAAATGGGTTTTCAGCATTAAAACTAGAGTATCCTAAATATTTTTTGTGTTGTCTAACCTCACCTATGCATTCTGCCTTCAACAAACCTCCATTGTCTCGGCTTACCTCACTAGATTAATGTTGTAACAGAATTGTTAAATCTGCATCTAGAAACATGTCAGAATCTCATCACTGTATCTCTTTATCACTGGCATGCTTAATTAAGGTTTTTCAATTTAGATTTACATCCATACATCAAATGCCCTGTTATCAGTCTGTTAACAAAATGGCACATTCATGCATGACATCTTACATCCACTAAACTTTTTGCTTCCTTTCAAAAAGTCCTCAGCAAATCATTTTGGGAATACATTAATTTCTTTTGGCTATTCTTATTTTGTCATTCTTATCCTGTAAGGATCGTTTAAGAAGGATTCTCTTAAGACATCATTTATCAAAGACCTTTTCCCTCTGCATTTTTTATAAATGGTCTTGCAAATGTAACCATGCATCCATAACTCTCAGACTCTTAACTCAAGAAACCTGGAAAAAGCCTAAAATAATGGGGGAATAAAGGCTTAAAAATAGACAGATTTTAGATATTACTCCTATAAACCTAGAAAGTTGCTAGAACAATGGTATTTGTGTTAGTATGAATTTTTAAAGGAAATGAAGTCTGAAACTCAAATGTATGTCATTATTTAATGATGTCAATCATCAGTAATTTGATAGAAAAACATACATTTTAGAGTAACATACCAAAAATATGAGGCAAAAATCTGTACATTCTGTAAAAATCTGGAAAGTTAAGAGGTATGAGCGTACATCACTAATTATTAGTATTCGTCTTTATATTTCAGTACTCAGTCTGATTTAAATGTTCTATAATTAGTAATTAACATCCATCATGCTTTCTTGTGTATCTGGTATGATTTATTATGGATCTTTCTTCCTCAGGTCTCCAATGAAAACATAGTTTGCCCAGTTGGAATTTCCCACTTACCAAACAAAAATAAATAAATAAATAGACAAATAAATTGATACTTTTCACCATGTAGTCATAAACAAACACTCTGTACATTCCTTTCAACAAACATTCACTAACTCATATTACACATTTTCATTTGTACCTAGATGTACCCACATCTGTATAGATATTCTCTGGGTTCTCTGGTTTCCTCCCACTTCCCAAAAACATGCTAGTCAATTGGCTACTGTAAACTTCCTGTATATACCACTGATCCTATAGCATGGGTCATGATGACCAGTTCCCTTATCTATTTACTAAATCAATAAATGAACTATAGTAGCCTGCTGATCAATATATCAGATTATTTACCAAAATTAAATTCTCATCTAAAGTCTACCGAAATATTATCCATTTACTGGCTGTCATTAACTGCCCTAGAAACATAATCACTGAAAAACAAATATCTAACATTAGATAAGCAGAGAGATATCAGCTCTACCTAAACATACTAGCTTCTGTGCAATCTGGTCTTGTTCAGTTTTCTCCAACATCTTGGATATACTTCTTCATAAACTGATTATGCCTAAGAGTACAGGGGTAACAGAAGCATTCCCCCTATACATGAGAACTGTTATTGTCTCTTTCCATTCTTCTTTCACTACGCATGCATTCAGGCTTCTATTGACTAAAAGGGAACTGGGCTAAGACTTTACCTTAAGTGCTTTTAGTCAAAATGTGTTAAATTATCTAAGCTACTCAGTTTCCTGATTTGCAGACACCCTAGAATATTATGTACCTGTCTAAGTGAGACAAGCTTAGTTTATTTTTTGCATCTGTTATTATCCCAGGTACTAAAAGAAACCGAAAGAGGTGACATGCCACAAAATGGATCTGAAATACTTTAATAAAAGAAAATAAATGTATAAAGATAAGCAATTTCATTTAAACAGTTAAGAAGCTTCATTAGATATAAAAAATGTTAAAAACAAACTTATATATGTTTCTAGATACTCCCTTTAATCACACAGCTGATCAAATAGATCAAACATCACCCACCCACCAGACAAACAAACGTTTAAAGTACCAAGGTCCTATTTAGCATATGCTAACTTCTAAAACATTCAGAAACACATATTGAATACTCCATATAGTATGTACAATAACTAAAACAGCAGTTAAAAAAAAAAAAAAAAATATATATATATATATATATATATATATATATATATATATAAATTTAAATAGGAATAATTTGCAGAAAATATAAATAAAAATGATAATAAATACACGAGAGAATTTTATATGCTCATCTTTTTGAGGCTTTTAATGTTAAAATGGGAGCAATGCTGGCTTGCTCATTAAGACCTGGCCAACAATAAACATTCCACAGAATCTGCCAATATATCTCCCTGATTTCCAAATGCACCTTTATTATCCCAGGTATCACAGGGCTGTTTATGAAAAAAAAAATCATATTTCAGCTCATCCTGAGTCAGATATCTATGTTAAAGAATTCCAAATGTGTCAGCAAGAAACATCTGACACTATTCCCTCTCACATTTCCTAAAACAATATAAAAAGCATCTCTTTTGTTTACAGTATTCTGCATTAATTGAGTCTGGGCAGCCACGGTGGTGCAGCAGTTAGCATTGTCGCCTCACAGCAAGAGGTTCTCTGGTTCGATCCTTGGCTGGGTTGTCTTCTGTGTGGAGTCTGCATGTGGTCACGTGGGTTTCCTCTGGGTGCTCCGGTTTCATCCCAAAGACATGCTGTAGGTAGACTGGACACACTAAATTGGCCCTAGGTGTGAGTGTGTGTGTGCATTCTTTGGAAGGTTGGGTGCTGGGCTGGCAACTCGACACCATAAAACTCCACTGCCTATCGTGAGTGGACAGGTGACCTGCTGTGGCAACCCCCAACCAGGAAAAAGCCAAAAGAAGATTCTGCATTAATTGAGTTTATTTTTAAGCTGATCATCTCAAACCATAAGTTTAATCTGAGCACAGCTGTTTGCATGAGGATCATCTCATCTCTGCATCCCTTCTATCTTTTGTATCATGTATTTGTTCTGATTTCTGATTATATTAAATCCTCATTAGTTGGATCAGTCTCCTTTTACATAGATTTACTAGTTCCTTTAACTTTAACTGACACATTTTTTTCAAAAATAGTATATGCAATCCATGCTAATAAATTCATACTGCCTGCCTCAGGTACTTAGTTTCAGATTCATATATTCAGACTCTTTTCCAGCAATACATTTTTTTCACATTTTTACCTCCAGCCTTGCCAGGTCAACAACTGGTTTTAGTATTTTCAAGCTATATATATTCAGCACAGCAATGAACAGTGTTATATTGTTGCTAAGGGTGTGGTATCACCTTATGTGTAGCATACTATTTGTCTGTCTTCAGCAGTATCACTTCTAATACCGCATTTTTTGTGTCATTTTTACACATGCTGCCTGCTGACCTCCAGAGTCTTTTCTGGTCTATTAGCTAAATTATTTCCCATCATTGAGCGTGAGAGTAGAACAAGAAAGGTCATCACTGCAGCAGTCATTAGGAGTGATTTTTTTTCTTTTTGCAGCCCTATCCCCAATTGTCATGCTCAATAACATGCACAGGGATCAGGTTGCAGTGAGTGTCAGTAAGGATTTGAGTGATATAACCCCAAAGGAGCATCTTGTCCTCCTAGAAGACAGCATTCCCATGGGCTTTTTGGTCTACACTAGGGATTCATTCATGAGAACCTGTACCCTGGGCATGTGGTCACACTCTCCAGTAGATACTGTAGCCATTTCCTGAACTCAAATCTCCTGAGCCATAGTCAGGGCTTCATCCCGCTAAACCAACAGAGCTGGAATCTAATACTGCATCTGCTGTGATGGGAAGCTTGACATTCTGGTGTAGCTGCAGATTGTACAGAGATCTAGAAAAATGTGTAAAAAAGACTCTATCTAGATTCTCATGCCAGTTTTCTATTTGAAATGCTCACATCTGCACATAAAATGGGAGTTCAAGAACCTATGAAAGTTAAACATTTCACAAAAACTGTATTCAGTCTTATGTTGTAAGCTTGGTATGCCCTGTATAGCCCTTATGGATTCATAGGTGAATCATAGGCTAATAACCCCAGGGGGCCTTTATAAGCCTAGCCAGGCTTCCCAAATGTATCTGACACGTTTTGATACTCCAAGATTATTTTAAGGGATATATGTAGACTTGGGCATGGGCAGTCAAGCATTTACAGCCCTAGTAAAAATACCCTATCATCATCGAGGGCATATCTTAATAACAGGGAGATGATTCACAAAGTACATAATTGTTCACCAACTAGAAATCATAAAGTCATAGTACATACTTGTCAATTCACAAACAATACTGCACATGATAGACCAGTATACAGACATGGCTATGAACTGTGTACCAAGGTAAGTAGTTAATAGCCACAGAATACTAGCCTCCTCCCACTCAGATCAGTGGTAACCCTGTGCCACAGAGAGGCAAACATCAGCTGTACTGCTAACCCATGAAATAACATAACCTCTGACACAGACTATAAATAAAGGAAAAGTAGATGTGTAAAATGTTATTCCATCTTGTACCAACAGAAAGCTTCTAACAATTGTACCCATTCAGTGATGCCAATGCCAAACACGATATACAGAGAAACATAAAAGATTTAGGCATGACCAACTCATTCAATACTGACAATGGCCAAAGGCTTCTGGCATGTATTGGCAAAGCAAAGACACAGTCAGGATACAATACAGGATATACAAAAGGCAACACAGGCAATACAATATAAATAAAATATAGAAGTGAATACAGTTCATCAAAGAATACTAAACCATGAACAAGTGTTCAAGGTTTGGCTTCTGACCAAGTTTCCCAGAGGCTGAAAGGATACCACATGTCTTGTCTCTTTGAGAGGCCATGAATATTGATGGGTATATTCCATTTGAATATTAATACCCACATAAAAATACTGTGGTATGTCTACATAGGCAGGCCACTTAATCTTTGGTGGACTGAACTGAATATGGATTTATTAATGGATAATTAACAATCTGCAGTTATGTTTATATATTCTAGGCATGGTTAGGTAGCTCAGTAGTGCTGGTTTGTGGTTTAACCTGCACAGCTACTGTGTTTTACCTGCAGTGTCTGGCCATAAGCAGAAGATAAACTCTGAGCAGGAAACAAGATTTGTTATTGAACAGTCTTCAGGGAAAGGTACCCTGTGCATAGGTAGAGGAGGCAGTCAGGAGCAGCAAAACAGGATGTAGGTTTAAGTGGTAGCTAATATGAATCCCAGTGGTAATAACGGGTTGCTGCAAAACAAATTATGTAGAAAGTTCAACAACATGAAGGAAATAGAAACATGTAATGCACAAGGCATAAGGTTTCTTAAGGGGACTGGAAAATCAGCTTCCTGAGGGAAGTAACTCAATACAAGTGAGACACTGCTCATGCTCAGGTTCATCCTAAAGAGCTCCATCTCTAGTGCAAATGTTGGTGGAATATGGTAAGCAGGTTAAGGTGCCTGTATTTATTACTGATGTATGACATGGTGTGGTATAGTTTTATAAGAGCCACTGTACAAAACAGGTCAGCAGTTGTATCACAAAGAATAAAACTGCTGAGATAGACCCATATACAGGAGGAGAATCATATGCTATACATATGGAAACCACTATGGAGCCACCTGTGGCACTGTGCACATTAGCTGTGGTGACACACATAGTGGCTCAGTATCTGAGGTTGATCATGCTGATATGCACAATGATATAACATCTGCACACCTGTGCAACAATATCTGAACATGCTGCTACTTTATCACAACTTGCAAAGCCTTGTAGGTGGAAAACTACTGTTGTCACGGATGTCGCCATATATGAGGATCTTATACAGTCTGCATATCTATTGCCATTAAGAACATGTTTGCAGGCTTGGAAAGCAAGGTTACTGAAGGAAGTTAGCCTATCACTTTACTGTATTCTGTACAAATATTATGTGTGACCACAGCAGCAGGAAGCCAGTAGGACATAACCTGATCTTGTTCTTATCTAGCAGTTCCTGTGGTAGAACAATACCCTTATCAGACTATGAACAATACCCTTATCAGACTATGAACAATGCCCTTATCAGCCTATGAACAATGCCCTTATCAATATGAACAATACCCTTATCAGACTATGAACAATACCCTTATCAGCCTATGAACAATGCCCTTATCAGCCTATGAATAATACCCTTATCAGACTATGAACAATACCCTTATCAGCCTATGAACAATACCCTTATCAGACTATGAACAACACCCTTATCAGACTATGAACAATGCCCTTATCAGCCTATGAACAATGCCCTTATCAGCCTATGAACAATGCCCTTATCACTATGAACAATACCCTTATCAGACTATGAATAATACCCTTATCAGCCTATGAACAATACCCTTATCAGCCTATGAACAATACCCTTATCAGACTATGAACAATACCCTTATCAGACTATGAACAATGCCCTTATCAGACTATGAACAATGCCCTTATCAGCCTATGAACAATGCCCTTATCACTATGAACAATACCCTTATCAGCCTATGAACAATACCCTTATCAGACTATGAACAATGCCCTTATCAGACTATGAACAATACCCTTATCAGACTATGAACAATACCCTTATCATGAACAATGCCCTTATCAGCCTATGAATAATACCCTTATCAGACTATGAACAATGCCCTTATCAGACTATGAATAATACCCTTATCAGCCTATGAACAATGCCCTTATCAGACTATGAACAATACCCTTATCAGACTATGAACAATACCCTTATCAGCCTATGAACAATGCCCTTATCACACTATGAACAATGCCCTTATCAGCCTATGAACAATACCCTTATCAGACTATGAACAATGCCCTTATCAGCCTATGAACAATACCCTTATCAGACTATGAACAATGCCCTTATCAGACTATGAACAATGCCCTTATCAGACTATGAACAATACCCTTATCAGACTATGAACAATGCCCTTATCACACTATGAACAATGCCCTTATCACACTATGAACAATGCCCTTATCACACTATGAACAATGCCCTTATCAGACTATGAACAATGCGCTCATCAGAATGAAAGACAACAGGATATCATATTTTAAATACATTTGTAAAGGAGAAGAGGCACAACTTAAAATAGTTCCCATTGCTATAGGAAATGCAGATACCAAGAAAATTGTCCAGCTTTTCTCTGGACATTAACACATTATTCTAATTTTTACGGAAGAAGAAGTAATTTAGGCACAGTAGTGATGAAAACAATCAGTAAACTTTACTGAAACCGAGATCATCTCCCTGTTAGCAAACTAGACAACACTAACATGTCAGGTAATGATGGAGGGATAAACAAAGATCAGAAAATGCTCAGACATGCTTTATCCTATCCACTGAGTATTATATTTAAGGCTACTTTTGAGATAAATAATACAATTTGACAGGAAGACAGTCAAAATTAAACCCCTTTTAAAGAAAAATGGTCCACAGATATCATAATTAAACCAATTTCTTAAATAAAAGGGGTCAAATGACAATATAATTAAACTAATTTTTAAATAAAATTGATCGAGATATAATATTAACTGCTATAGACCCTTTAGTCTACCGTCAAATACATGGAAAACTAATGAAAATAGTACCAGACATGCTGTTAGACAGTTAGAGATAGGAATGTGTAATACTTATCAGCATGCTTCTGTTAAACATCACTCACTCACTACTTATCATCATTGTTTATTAAATAAATATCAACGCTGGTGTAAACAACTTCAAAATTCATGTAATTTAGATATATTTCAGATATATCTTTGATGGAGTAGACCATAAAATATTTTTCAACAAACTATATACATTTTAGCATCTCAGCCATAAGTTCATAGGTTCCTACTAGGCTGTTGATGAAACAGATGATTTGTAGCCTAGCCTCAAGGTACCATTTCATAAGTACCCAACAACAGAAAGTAGCTACTACTTAATTTTATCCTCTTTTTATGAGGGCTTGAGGGGCCTGATTAGATGTGAATTTACAGTATCCCATCTATTCATCCTGATTACATTTGAAGAGGGTCAGGGATTCTTTAAGGGAGAGAGAGCCATCTCACCAACAGGTCTTGTTTATACTGCAGTGTACAAACAATAAAACCACGTCATGGGACCAAAGTACTCGACTGCTACACAAAGCAGAAATCCTTAAAAAAGCAATGAGTACACCGCAAAGACTTTTAATGTACAAATACAATCACAAATAAAACGCAACGCAAAGCTTTCGAGTAAAACTCTTTTTCAATGCATATACACCATACCAAGCACACTCATATTTAAATTAGTGACTTACCAATTAAAAAACTCAGTAGACACATGATAAAATAAATTAATTAAAAATAATGTGATATTCACATTAAAGTTATACAAACATATATAAAATATTAGCTAAAATTTTATACCACATCAAAATGACTAAGGTCACCTACAAATATATTCATATGCATCTGCACAATATGTAATATACAAAATAACACACACACAGCCTGGTCAAAGACAATCATGTTTAAATTTAAGTATAGGTTTCAAACTATTTTGGCTATTAAGTCATGGACTACTAGCTGCTCTAAAGCAATGAATCTATTCACATTCAGCCAATTCAGTCAGCAGTTTAATATCTCCACCTCATTGTCCCATATATACTACTTGGATAACACAAAACTTAAAACTATGAGAGCTTCCCATCATTTGAATAAGCTTATATAACGCATTACTCTCTGTCCCTCTCCTTATCTCAGACAGATGCGAGCAGAGTCTTTGTTTCAATTTTAAGTTGTTTTTTCCAATACAGAAATTGTTACAGGCTACACAATTAGCAAAATACACCATGTTTTCTGTTTGACAAGTAGCAAAAGCCCTAAACTCAAACCTAAACTTAAATGTAGGATGCTCAAAAATGACATCTGTGTTAATATAGCTACAATAACTACAATTATAACAGGGGTGAGGTCCTTTAATAACTCCAGTTGCATGTTTCATATTAATATTCATATTTTTATAACAACAACTGTTTCAAGTTTTTTCTCTTTGATGTGCAAACAATGGTCTATTACCAGTTACGTCCTTAACTTCATTCATTTTTCGTAATAATCTGTTTAATAGATTGCGTATGCCTATTAAATTTCATTAGATACTTAGGAGCCCTATTTGGAGAAGCAACATTCTGAGTAGTATCATTAGAACTATTAGTATAAACATACCTCAGAAACGGTGTACCTACACCTGTACACTTTCTTATATCAGAAGATCTCATTTCACTTAACAGATATACATTCTAGCCTCTATGTCAAAATTCCTTAGTTATATTATCAAGTTCTTGACAAAATTCACTATCCTGAGTATTTAATCTGCTAACAAGCAAGAACTGACTATATACTATCCCCTTAAATGTAAAACCAGGGTGCATGCTCTTAAAATGAACGTAGCGTGTAGCCTGTACATTTTTCTTAAAAATAGTCATGTCAAAACAAGTTCCCTGGATAGTGATAGTCAAGTCTAAAATATTAATCTTAGCTGAATAATTTAGATAAAATATAAGAAATTGTGCATTCTCATGTAAATAATCAATATATGTTTTAAATTATCAATACCATTATTCCAAAGAAGGAAGACATCATCTACAAAACATTTAAAGATTACAAGATTATAATTCTTGAACGATAAAGGATTGTTTCAAAGATAAAATAGTCTTCCCATTTCATTAAAACTAAGTTAGCATAGGTATTAGCAGCCATTGCCACTCCGAGTTGTTGATGGTATAATTTATTATTAAAGATATTATTTTCTAACACAATTTCTAAGATCAAACATATTACTTCTAGCTTATGTGATGAAAACTGGCTATGTATACCTAAAAATTCTCTAACATATTGGACACCCAACTCATTGGGTATCACATTAAATAATGACTTGATATCTAGCATACCTAGTATCAAGCCATTAACATTATTAATCTCTGACCATACTCTTAAAGCCTCAAGAAAATCACTTGTATCTTTAATAAAGTTAGAGCTATACTTCAATAAAGGTTTCAGTTGTTCATAGGTAGTTACTAGGCTTTTGGCCCTAGGGCCTATATAAGCCTAGCCAAACGGTACCCTGGCTTTTGCCACCCAAGAAAATTATTTTCCTGTGCCCCTGTCAAGCAGAGCCACAGAAGTGATCCCTGGGGTGAATTTCCTATCTCCCATCCAATCATCACGATTTTTCTTGAAGAGTGCTAATGAGGAACTTTCTTTGATATAGATAGGTAGTTTGTTCCAGAGTATGGGAAGTCTCTGGGACAGGAATCTATCCCTCCAGCATGTCCTGTTTATTGTGGTGACAGGGTTTAGGACCCTAGAGTGTGTAGCTCAGAGGGATTGGGATTTTTTTAAGTGGAGCATGTCCAACAGCTCTGGGTTTGACATAGTTTTGTATGTTAGGCAGAGATCACCTCTGAGTAGGCGATATGTGACAGAGTAAAGCTGGAGTTTTTTGAGATGTTATGTGTAGGGCATCTGTTTGAGGCCAGTAATCCTCTTTGTGAGGTATTTCTGTGGCCTTTCCAGTTGTTATAGATGTCTTGTAAGGTACATACTAAAAGGGGCATTGTACTCTATAATGGGTCTAATGAGTGAGGAGTAGAGGGGAACAATGACCTTTTTTTTCCTGGATGAGAAACCTTTTGTGATGAGGTGTGCCATGTAGAAGGTTTTCCTGACTACTGTGGTGATGTGATTATCAAAGGAGAGACTTCTGTCCACCTGTGTCCCAAGGTCTCTTATCACACTTTCAGTGCTGAGTAGACTACCGCCTATGTGGTATTTCATGGGTACAGAGTTTTTACCAAAATGGATGACAATACACTTTTTGGCATTGAGCTTGAGGCTATGGCTTTGACACCAGGCATCTGTCTCAGTGACGCCCTTTTGTAGGATGTCCACATCATTAGGAGTTTTGATTATGGCTCCTTGCTTGCAGTCATCTGTGAACTTTGTTAGCCAAACACCTTCTGCGTTAGCCTGTACTTCAGAGAAGTAGATACCAAACAGGAGAGGACCTAGGACTTAACCTACTCCACTTGTCACTGCTCTGAAGTTGGATTTAGAGTCTGCTACTTTCACAGTGTGAGTTCTGTCAGTCAGCCAGTTGGCAACCCATCTTGTGACATTGGGATTTATACCTAGTTTAGTGAGTTTATCTATAATTCCAGAGTGGGGATGGTGTCAAAAGCCTTAGTGAGATCTAGATAGGCTGTGTGAACCACCTTACCCTCATCTACAGCTTTGGTGACCACTTCAAAGAAGTCTATCAGGTTTAGGAGACATGATCTGCCTTTTACAAACTCAAACTGGGTAGGGTCCAGAGTTTGAAGATTACCAATGTCATTGTTTATAAGTTCCATGATGATGCATTCCATAGCCTTGCAGACCAGGCTCATCAGGCTAATGGGGGCGGTAGTTCCCAGGGTCTGTGGTGGCTCCCCCTTTGTGGAGTGGGATAACTGTTGCTGTGTGCCATTCAGTGGGCATAAAGCCTGAGGTGAGGCTATGATTGAACATGGTACTTAGGTGGGATGCCAGTTTGTTCTGTAGTTCCTGTAGAACGCATCCCGGGATGTTGTCAGGTCCCATGGATTCTGTGTTCTTAGCTTTGGAGAGGGTGTTTTTTACCTGTGCAGCCATGATTACAGGAACTTTGCATTCTTCCGGTATAGAGATGGGCCCTTTAGGGGATGAGATTGGGGTAAAGTTAGCACTTTACTATCTGCCAGGATGTTGGCAATATCAGTTGGTTCTGTATATTTAGTGCCATTGTGCTGGAACTCAGAGCAGATCTGAGTGTTGCCATGGAAATTCTTGACATAGCTATAGAATGCTTTGTGGTTGTCTTTAGAATCAGTGGTGATTTTGTTTTCGTAACTAGCTTTGGAAGATCTTATGAGGGATCTCCGCTTCTTACTGAGGCTGACCACAAAGTTCTTCCAATCATGGGATTTTAGTCTTTTTTGCAACAGTTTCTTTCTTCTGTTGTAGAGTTTGTTTATGGCAGGGGACCACCAGATTGGCTTCCTTTTTTTGGAGGATAGCATCTTGGTTCTGTTAGGGAATGCACGATCCATTCACTTGTGTAAGTGCTTATAAAGTGCAATTGTATAGGATTCAACAGTCGTATCTCTATTGTCCGTCAGCATGGGTATCGTGAAGTTTGCCACTTCTGTCTTAAGAAGCATGAAGTTGGCTTTGGAGAAATTTTTTATGGTGGTTTCCCTAATGGGGGGTGGGATGTGGATGTCTAGGGTGATTTGCTTGTGGTCAGATCTGACCAACGAGTAATTGACCTCTGGTGTGGAACACCGGTTGCCCATGTTGGTAATGACCAGGTCTAGGCTATTGTTGCCCCTGGTAGGGGTGTGAATAAGTTGATCCAAGGCATTGGAATTTATGAATTCCAGAAAACGTTGAGCACAAGAGTTGGTACATGAGTAGTTTTCCCAGTTAATAGTGGGGTAGTTGAAATCGCCCATTATTAGGATGTTAGGTTGTACCCTAATATTTTCCAGTGTATTAAGAAATGAGGAGTGGGAATCCTTGGGCATGGTGGGGGATCTGTAGCAAGCTACAATTTGGATTGCAGTCTTGCCCAGAGTTAGTTGCACTTGGATAATCTTGGATGCATTATGCTGAGCAACTAGCATGGAGGTGTGGATATCCTTAATGAATATGGACACACCTCCATCTTTAGTGCTTCAGTCCAGGTTAGGTGACCGAAAGGTGTAGTATGAATTATAACCTGGTAATGCAGGGGTGCTCTCTGGAGCTTTGAACCTGGTCTCTGTCACTGCACATATGTCGATGTTCTCCATTTTAAGGAGTGCCTCGAGTGAGTGCATTTTGAGGTTTAGACTTCTAGCATTAAGTAGCATTACCCTCAGATTTTGCTTGCTTGTACCTGTTATGGTGGTGAATTTGTCATTTGAATCTTGCCTAAAAAAGGCACTATAGGGGTGGCAAGAGCCTTAGCCAGTATCCAGAATCCCAAGGGCGACAGGTGCAGGTGTTCTCTGGAGACTTGAACCAGGTCTATGTCACTGCACAGATGTTGATGTTCTCCATTTTAAGGAGTGCCTTGAGTGAGTGCATTTTGAGGTTTAGACCTAGCATTAAGTAGCATTACCCTCCGATTTTGCTTGCTTGTACCTCTTACGGTGGTGAATTTGTCATTTGAATCTTGCCTAAAAAAGGCACTATAGAGGTGGCAAGAGCCTTAGCCAGTATTCGGAATCCCAAGGGCGACAGGTGCAGGCCATCTCTGGCAAAGCATTGTCGTTTGTCGATCATGTCACCCCAGGCAGACAGATACTGGATCCCCTTAGAATGACACCAGAAGCTTAGCCAATTGTTGAAGTCAATCATTTTGTCCTTGTACTGTGGTATCATTCTGGGTGATGGCAGGGTGCTACTCAGGGCTAGGGTCATACCTGCCTGGCCTACATGATCAGATGGCTCCTCCATGTTTCTTTTCATGTAGTCCAGGGAGTTATGTCTCAGGTCATTCACACCAACATGGACAATGACAGAGTCATATTTTTAGTTGTTGTGGAGTGACCTGAGTGCATGCGTTATGTGGCAGATCCTGGCACCTGACAGGCAGCTGACAGTAACTTTCTCCTTGTTTAGCCTGGCAAGTGGAACATCAGTGTGTGACTATAGAGCCACCTATGACTAGAGTGTTGGGTACGTTGTTATGCCTTATGGGCTGTGGTTGAGTGGCACACTGAGTTTGTGGGCTATGTGTCATTTGGGTTGTGTTGGGGGGGTGGAGGTTGCTTGCGTTTCTGCTTTGGAGGGCCCTGTTGCTTGGGTAGATTTTTTTTTGAGAGCCTCCACGAATGTAGTAGGTGTGCGTTTTGTGTTTTTATGTGTGTGCTTTGGTGGTGTAGGTTTTGAGGGACTATGTGATGTGTGTGGTGCAAGTGTTTACCTTCTCCTCTTGACTGTCTAGTCCAGTCTTGGGTGAAGAGAGCTTTGCTTCCAGTTTGGCTATATAAGTGCATCTCTCACAGGTTGTAGTGTTGGGTGGTAGGACGAGAGGGTTGTCTGTGTACATGAGGCAATTGCTGCATTGCTCCAAGATGCCCAGGTTCATCAGGTAGACAGGAGAAAACACCAGGAGCTGACCCTTAGACATGCCTGGATAGGTGCTTATGTATTAAGTACTAAAAACTGTTTTCCTCTAGACAAGTGAGGAAATTTGAGTGCTGTAGTAATTTGCAGCTTATTTAATGCTTACAGTGAGTTCTGAACAAGTGCTGAGTTCTAAAAAACAGATTTGAGTGCTGAAACTAGAAAACTGGCTAGTTCTATGAAACAAAAATATTTAGATATGGCTGCTGTAACCTATTTACTTCCAGCTATAATAGGCCTCATTGGTGGCATATATAAATCCTTATGTATTCTAGGAAGGCCATATATAAAAGGAGTAACAGATTGTGAAATGTAAAGAGTTATATTCATCAGGGGTTATATCACCATCCATTAACAAGCCATATAGAAATTATTTTACCTTATAAATAATACTGCTAACATTGGTGGCATTCACACATTTAAAATTGTTAATATCAGACGACAACTTCCACATTAGTTCATTATATAATTCCATACCCATTACTACAACTTTACCTCCCTTGTCAGCAGATTTAATTATAATATCTTTCCAAGAATATAACATATGCAATGTCTCTCTTTCAGTCTCGGTCAGATTATAAAACTTAGAGCTCCCAGCTTCACAAAAAAACAGTTTATACAAATCCTGCTCACACATATCTAAAAATGCTTTAACAGTAAGTGTATGTACAGCCACAAAAGTACGCGATCTTTTCAGACATAGATGTTGCCTAACATCATTATTTTTAGACAATAATTTCAAGTCAACATTCCTTGCAAAAAGTCTCAACTCAGTAAGAGCTTCACTAATATAAATGTCAATCCTCTATTCAGAACCAATAATTCAGATTGCATAAGGTTACAATCAGATAAATTAACTACATTATCAGTCATTGCTTCATTGCCAATGCCGCCCAGCTTCGTGTAATCGGGCCTACCTTGTTGGACTTCCCTCCATTCGGAACAAAATTCTACCCTATTGTTCCTGGCATTTTGGTCCACTGATCCACTTTTCTCATTCTGCGTCTGCCTCTTGACAACTCTTGTACCTTTATGGGGAGTTGCAGATGGAGACGAGTGGCTCCTAAAAAAACATTAGACCTACAGATGCATTCATTAAAATTTTACTACTATTTACATTAGCCTCTTTATTTAAACCAGCATCATTACATCGCTGAACATTTTCTTCAATAATGAATCAAAGTCTGTGACTGCTTCATTGCATTTAGTACTGGTCGAATAATTAACCGACAGTTTCATCACTATACACATCATTAACCTCCTCTACTGAAGCAGAACATGCTGTCTTTTAAAGTCATTAATATCGCAAATAATTTTATGCTTCTTAAGTTGAATCAATTTTTCCTCAAAAGTCTGCAACTTATCAAACATATTATTGTAATCACCTGATATTAGGTTAAAATAAGGAGAACGAAGTAACATCTTCACTGTTCTCTATATCCGCCATTAACTAATTTTCCACTTTGGAAAACAAGTTATTCATCAAGCACATATAGTCCGCGCTTAATTTGAGGTTTAGTTCTTGCCATCTATGTAACAACACTGAATATTTATTACCATAAGTGGGTATTTTGGTAATACGTAGTCCTCTTGGAACTATGCCCAACTCAAGGTATGCACAAAAACTATACCATTGCCACTGCAATTTCTTAAAATGCCCAGTCTTAAATGTTAATAATGTTCTCAGTTTAGACAAAAACTCCTTTTTAACTTCATCATCCACACTATTAGAGGTGTTCTCAGTTTTTCTTACTTCATCATTAGTGCAGAATAGAAGTGGATTACTACTGACATTAAACAAATCAAATATGCCGCGGCGGTGCAGCGGTAGCATTGCTGCCTCACAGCAAGAGGTTCTCCCATTTGATTTTTGGCTAGAGTGCCTTTGTGTGGAGTCTGCATGTCCTCCCCTCAGTTTGGTGGGCGTTCAAAAGACATGCGTAAATGGGCGTGCCTTCGCTGAAGGCTGAACGTCGAGCTGGCATATGAATATTAATATGAAACGTGCAACTGGAGTTATTAAAGGACCTCACCCCTGTTATAATTGTAGTTATTGTAGCTATATTAACACAGATGCCATTTTTGAGCATCCTACGTTTAAGTTTAGGTTTCACTTTAGGGCTTTTGCTACTTGTCAAACAGAAAACATGGTGTATTTTTCTAATTGTATAGCCTGTAACAATTTCTATATTGGAAAAAAACAACTTAAAATTGAAACAAAGGATTTGCCCCCATCTGTCTGAGATAAGGAGAGTGATAGAGAGTAATGCCTTATATAAGCTTATTCAAATGATGGGAAGCTCTCATAGTTTTAAGTTTTCTGTTATCCAAATAGTATATATGGGACAACAAGGTGGATATATTAAACTGCTGACTGAATTGGCAGCATGTAAATGGATTGATTGCTTTAGAGCAGCTAGTAGTCCAGGACTTAATAGCCACAATAGTTTGAAACCTATACTTAAATTTAAACATGATTGTCTTTGACCAGGCTGTGTGTGTGTTATTTTATATATTACATATTGTGCAGATGCATATGTATATATTTGTAAGTGACCTTAGTCATTTTGATGTGGTGTAAAATTTTAGCTAATATTTTATATATGTATATGTTTGTATAGCTTTAATGTGAACATCACATGATTTTTAATTAATTTATTTTATCATGTGTCTACTGAGTTTTTTGATTGGTAGGACAGTAATTTAAATATGAGTGTGTTTAGTATGGTGTTTATGCATTGAAAAAGAGATTTGCTCAAAAGCTTTGTGTTGCGTTTTATTTGTGATTCTGTTTGCCCATTAAAAGTCTTTGCGGTGTACTCATTGCTTTCCTTTTTTTGGTATACTGCAGGGTGAGTTTAGTTCCTTCAAACAGATGTTTAAGATGTTGTTTGTTTTGCAAATTGTAAGAGGTCACATAGAACTGAATCCTTCAGAGCTCTGTAGGTGAGGGAAAGTCCCCCTCAAATGTCTGTGAGAAACAGAGAACAGAAAAAGTGCTTTACGGTGGTCTATATAGCACTTGGAAGACAAGCCCTTGATTTTTTACTTTAACGATACGAGTTTCAAGTTGAGTCATATGTTTAGACAATGACATACTGAATGGGAAATTATATTCTATTATGGGTCTGGTAAGGGAGGAGCAGAGATGGATAATAACTTCCCTTGACCTGGAATATATACCATAGTAATAAGTCTGGCTAGATAAAAGGATTTCATAAGAACAGAAGTTACATGGTGATGGAAGGAAAGTTTATTCTTAATGAAAGCACCCAGGTCCCTAATAAGTGTATCAGTTTTCAAAGGAGGTGCTATTTATATGGTAGGTACATGGATGCCCATATTTGTCAAAGGACCCAGTACTACATTTCTTGGTATTTAGCTGATGGATGTGGTCCTAGTGCCATTTATTTGTTCTGTTAGGCTTTCTTGAATAGTCTGGGGAGTCATCTGGAGGGTTTATGATAGTTCCGTGTTTCCATTCATCCACAAACTTGGTCAGCTACATACTCTTGACATTAGAGAAGTAAATACTGAAGAGAAATAGCGTAAGGATCGATTCCTGATTGATGCCACTATTAATAACCCTTTTCAATAACAGCATGTCCCCTACATTAATAGATTGTGCTCTCTCAATAGGCCAGTTTGCTCTCCAGTTTACATTTAGTTTGATTAGCTTGTCAATAAGGCCTTTGCCAGTTTGAGGTATGCGGTGTGAAATGATTTGCCTGCACCCAGTGCATCAGTGAATTGTTGTTGATTTACCTTAAGAAAAGTGATTGTAGACTGCTGATGTGCTTGTTAATAGGTTTTATATTGATATACTCCATTGCCTTACAGATAAGGTTGGCTAGACTTAAACTCTATAGTTACCAGGGTCAGTGGTGGATCTTTCCTTGTAGAGTGTGATGACTTCAGCAGTTCTTCATACCTCAGGCAAAAATCCAGTGGAGAGGCTAAACATGAATAGGTTTTTAAGTGAGTTTATAAGGCTGTGTTTGGTGCTGACAACAAAGATGACTGACGCATTGTCTGGACCCATGGAGCTCATGCTTTTGTCTTAGGAAAGTACGCTCAGTTCTTGCTCCAAAGTGATCTGAGAAGAGTGTGTGGATATCCTAATATGCAGGGGAAAGTTATGTAATTATAAGGATGTAACATTAGAGGTAAATTTATCAGCAAATATGTTGGCTATGTTTTCTGGTGATGAGTATGTATTGTTGTTATACATTAGCTCAGTGTAGTGGTGGGTATTGCTTCTAAGTTTTCTAACATAATGGAAAAAAGCTTTGTGGTTGTGCTTTAAGTAGGTAGTAATTTTCAGTTCATACATGTTTTTGGAAAATTTAGTTTTGCTTTTCTTTTTGGGTTCACTTTTAGAAGCTGGTGTATTTAGTTTATTTTTAGAAAGAGTAAGTTTCTTCATTTTGTTGTATACTTTATTTGTACTAAGATACCACCATAGCAATTTATTCATGAATTTATCACTGTATTTGTGTCTGATAGGGACTGATGCCTTTAGGCGAGCATAACAACTGTCTGTGAATGTAACAGTGTATGAAAGTAGGGAGAGTTTCCTGATTTCCCTACTAGTATAAATACTACCTTGGTTCTTCCCTGAAAAGATGTCACTTAGTCTAGTGGGACTAACTCAGTCAACAAAGAGTAAATAAGTAAATACATACATAAATAAATACATAACTAAATAAATAAATAAACAAACTGCCTTATGCTCACTGATAGTGAACTCCTAATAATAATATGCAATGATTGTCATAATCACACCCTCAACTCACCCAGTTCCTCACTTTGAAACAGAAGACACTAAAATATTATACAGTGATACTGTAAACAAATCCTTGCCAAAGGCTCCTACGACTTGTAAGATCAGGTCTCATCAGAAGTCCTTCAACTCACCTACTCCATGCACACCTATGACAAGCATAAACATTTCCTAACGGAACATGTTCACCTTAACGTAAGGGACAGTGACCCCTGCGGACATTGTAACATCCGCATAGGAAGACTTATTCAAACAAGAATACTTCTACTATTCATGATATTAGTCATAGAACCACTTGCGAAAGTGTTAGTGTAGTTTATCTAATACAGTGTGTTTGTGAAGGACTTTATGTAGGACAAACTTTGCTTCCTTAGATTTTAGGTAAGGAAACATTTCAGTGATGTCAGGTCTAGAAAAGCAGGAATCCTCTCTCTCTCTCTCTATATATATATATATATATATATATATATATATATATATATATATATATATATATATACAAACTTTGTCCTCCTCTTCTTAATTTACTGCTATGAGGATCGATATGTGCTTTGGCAGGACAAAAGGTCAACAACATAAATGCTTAAATATTAAGGGAAGAAGTAGGACAGTTAGATTAGGAGCCTTATTTTCTCAGGGTCGAATGATGCACATTAATTGTATCCATTGTTTATGGATGTTTTTGTTCATGTGATATCACTTGTGATGTTATTTAAAGAAGTAGTTGTATGTGATGATATGAGGCTGAAGAAGCTGTTTGGAAACACTTGCCTTTTTTCCTCTGGTTCACTCATAAATTTCACTGTTGAAGAATCTGCTGGAGCCTTTTTTGGATATAGGAGACGATGTTGTCACCTGGAATAAAGGTGATTACAATAAAGAAGTACAGTCATAACTGGATAATTCCAAGTTGTATTTTAAATTGGATTTTGATCCCATACCCATATTTCAAATGAGATCACTGAATTTTTGAGCCATTGTGTTGATATGAGTGAAATCTCTGAGTCCCTGAGTCAACAATTGCTTATTCATATACCCAGTAGACAATATTTTTTATGTTTTGCCTAAACCATAAATCATTGTATCACCCCCTGGACTCTTCTTTGTTTCAGCCAATGGCTTCTTAACCTTGGTTGCATCTGATTTTTAGAGGTCTGTTTAAAACCCTTATTAAAGCATATTTCCACTTGTATAAAATATACAACCCAATTTCTGCAAATAATGTCTGATATTTGTCTGCCTATAGAGTGTCTGTTGGTAATTTTGGATATTAAATCCTTATAAACAAGTATCCTAATTTCTATGAGACTCAGGCAAATAAATTCTGGTCGGAAAGAACAAATATTTATTCTTTTGAATTCAATGATTTTCTATTAAAATTGCTGGTTGTGACTTTAACAAACATGTATTTATTATGGTAATGGTTGTTATTTAAAGCTTTGGGGGATTGTTGTGGGGATATCATTCTCCCCAGTTTATGCTGACATTTATATAATGTTGTTTTGAATGGGCTTACATTTATGAGACCAAACATAATATTTTTGGAACACCTTAATTTTTGGCATCAGTGGCGGCTGGTGACTTCAAATCAAAGGGGGGCTGCAGGAGACAGGTGAATGGGTGGGGTCAATGGGAAGGGGTTTGACCAACTAGAAAGGGGAGGAGCTATGCTCAAAACCACAAAAACTGTAACTTTAATTAAATATGATGCCCCGAGTGCCAAACCGTCATTATGAGAGTCCAATCAAGACAAAATGAAGTGTAGAAGAAAAAAATATTTCAATGCATTGGCTGCATGACAGCTTACTTAATATCTAGATGGAAAAAAAATGTTGTGAGGCATGAAAAAATAAATTACTTTTTAAATACATTACTGGAATGCCAGTCAAAATCAAGTATAAGAAAACCAAGCAGCACTCAACTCAAACCACTTCTCCTTGCACTGCAGTTCTAATTATAATTTATATTCAGCTTTATTAAAGTACCAAGTAACATGCTGAAAGTAGCAATCTCTGTGATACCCCCACTTGTAAAAACGTTTCTTATCCAAAAAATACCTGCTGCCTGACAACTATCTACTTGTTTCATGGGGAAAACATGATCAAATTAAAAAATGAAAAGCAAACAAGAAACAAGCTCAAGATACATTGCTTAAAGGATTACTGTACAGGTAATGGACCACACATGATAGATTGGCATTCTGTTTGGTTTACAGGTAAAGCCTGCAAAGATGACTGCAAGTCTCCAACAAATGTAATGAGCTTCTTAAAATAATGTAATCCTGTCCTTTATTACAAATACTGTCATATGCATTTCAATACCCAAGGCTTATCTAGTTATGTAAGTATTCTCTGTATGGCTGCAACAGAAAGGCTTTCAATGTTGGCAATTCTTTAAAAGTATACTCATTAAAGCTTACTTGCATCTTACAATCTCAGACAAGCTTAACTGATGGTCATTAAAGCATTGCCACTTAAACACAGAGCAACAGGCACTTTCTGAGTAATAATAAGCATAAATCAACAGTATAAAAATATGACGGAAACCAGAACATTCTGTAAAATCAAGGACAGAATAAAAGCACTTGTGTCTACCTTGGATGGGGGGATACTCTGCACATTTATACTGGATAACTGCTCCTTGCCTTGCTTGGACACATCCAGAGTCCCTACATGGGGGAGTGGGGTGCAACAAGTATGTCACAATTTGAAATGTCTCTGGCTGACTGTGATGGCCCTGACACATTTGTTATACCTCTCAACCTCAGAACAAGAAATATGGACAGAGCCATACATAGAAGTGGGACAAAGGCCCAAAAATAAGAAATAAGGACAATTTTTAAATATTGCTCTTATAAACTTAGAAAGATAATAGAATCGTAGGTCTTGCATTAGTATGAATTTTCTGAAAGGTACAACATCTGAAACTCAAAAGTCTGTCATTATTTTCTAACTTTAATCTTTAATGATTTGCCACTAATTTTCCAAAAAAACACAATTTTATGAAAAATGGACCAAAAATGTGATGCAAAAATATAAAATAGCCACACAATACAGCTGGGAACCTGTCAAAGAAGGGACACTTTTTTAATACTGCTAACTTGAGCAGCTGACAAAATAAAAGAATCTACATGCATTTCTGAAATGAAAGTAATCTATAACTCTGATTATTACAGTTATTTTTTAATTGTAAGCTCTCCACATTTTCTTCCAAAATTGCCATTTTGCAGCAGGATTATTAGGGGAAGAGCAACAATTTGAGCCAAAATAGGGGACAGTTGAGAGGTTTGGATATGCCTAATTCTATAAAGCAATTTATTTGCATGTACCTCTAAACCTGTTAATGCAGGAAATCTGGACAAGGCCAAATATACTGGGGGAACATATAAACAGTACTATAAATTGTTGTATAAACTGAGACAATTGATAGAATAACAGGTCTTGCTTTAGCATGCATTTTTCTGAAGGTTATGAAGTCTGAAACTCAGTGTCTGTCATTATTTAGTGACTTAATTCCTAAATTATTTGCCAAAAAACCACACATTTTATGAGGAACAAACCAAAAATAAGAAGCAAAAATCAATTCATTATGTGAAAATCTGGACAGTTGAGAGGTATAGTTCAGCCAGGGCTGTCTTTGAGTTTGCCGCCCTTCCCCCTCACAAACTCATGATCGAATGGAGCCTCCCCCCTGCAGCCATTCCAATGAACCATTACTTGGCTATTTCACCCCATTTACCATAAACATTAATGTGCATACTGCTTTCCTTCTACAATGATTTGGACTTCATTTGAAAGTTTTATTTTGCATTTTACAGCGCAAACACTAAGACATCTGCTAAATAAAGCAATGCAATCTCACAAGGAAAACAGACTTAGCATTAAAACTTCTCTGCCCTTGAAACTCACATTCATTGAAACAGCATTGAAACCCACATTCAAAGAAAATACATTTTGCAAGTGACAGATAAAGATTAACTTTGGGTTGTTTTCAAATCATAGGCCCCTTGCACACGAAACATACACGTGGTCTTTGATACACCTTCCTGATTGTATTAAATTATATTCCTTGTACAATATAGTACAGTTGTTAGAGGGTGTTTTAAATTTGTTTTGAACATTTTTCCAGTAAACAATGAAACAAAATGCATGCACCAATAATGACAAAATTGCCCAATTCAGAATATTTTTTCAGTAAACAATGAAACAATATGCATGCACCAATAATGACAAAACTGCCCAATTCAGAACATTTCTATCATAAAAGTCTACTCAAACTTCTACAGTCCACCAGTATCAGTAAATATGCACAATCTTTGAAGAAGTAAAAGTCATCTAAATAATTCCACATTAAAGAAATTTGTAACTAATGAAGAGGTTGCTGATAGCAAACAACTTTGTACTTCATTGTTTCATCTACAAATAAAGTGCCTGTTGCTCTTGAGGAATAAATTGCCTAAATTGCATTAAAAAAATGATAACCTAGTAATATTGCAATAGGGAATGGATGGCAAACTGATATCAGGTTCATAGTTACTAGGTATCTTCACCAAAAAAGACTGCAGCATCCACCCCCTTTACAATACAGTATAGTATCAGCAATGCATCTACTTACTGCGGGAGTCAAACCCACAGCCTTCTGCATTAAAAGCAAATATATTACCTATTGTGCTATTAACAACAAAAACAGATGCACCATAAGCAGCACTAAACTTTTGTTCCCCTGCAGCTCTCAGCTTCTTATAAAATCTACTTGATACTCAGCTGCATCTCTGAACTTTGCAGCACAAGAAATCTGAAAAAATCCAAAATGTTGGTGGGGGGGGGGGGGGGGCAAAAGACCAAAAAACAGGGACACATTTTAAACATTGCTTGTATAATGTTGGAAAGTTGTTTGAATAAAATGTTGTGTTATTACTATACATTTCACTGTCAACTACTTAACCCAGGACCATGTACAAAACAGTCAAAGCAACATACCACTATGCCAAACCATCTTGCTTTATGAAAGAAAGGAAGACTGAAACTTAAATGGCTACCATTTAGTGAATTCAGTTCTCACCATAGCTGTCAACATCTTAGCACAAAACACCTGAACAAAGCCAATAATGGGGGAATACAGCCCCCAAACATATTCAGTGAGTTCAGTTATCACCATAGCTCTCAAGCTTGGCACAAAAAAACTGGACAAAGCCAATAATGGGAGAATACAGTCCAAAAAATAGGGACAAATATCCATTGAGGACACCAGAGCAAACCCACACAAACACAGGGAGGACATGCAGCCTTCACACAGAAGGCACCCCAGCCAAGAATCAAACCATGCAACCTGCAGCTGTTAGGTAATAATGCTACCACTGCACCACTGGCTGTGTTAAGTAACAAAAATACAGAAACCACAGATTTTATGAGGAACAGAATAGAACAAATATGAGGCAAAAATCTGCAAATGTCTTACAAATGGTGGTGGGTAGAGAATTCAGGCTCTTGCCAGATGGGCCCAAGGTACAGGGTTCAAGCCTTATTCTTTACCCACCACCATGTAGCAACTGGGGCATTACACACACACCCTACCTGCAGATCTGGTCCTCTGTAGTGGCCTGATTCTAGCCACTACAAGTTAAGTACTCCATAGCAGCCCAATCACCTGTCCATAGCAGGCTGTTCTGGGTTTCCCCGTGAGTAGGCTGGAGGCACGAGCCTGTGGGTGATGCAGTCTGTGCGGTCGTTACTGCACAGACTTCTAGGCTGGCAGGGCAGAGTTCCCTTCCTTCCCTATCCGGACTGCATAACAGAGCAGTATGGAGTTCTGGACTGCCTAACAGAGCAGTCTGGAGTTCAGGAACTAAGCACGCATGTATGCGTGGAGTTCTGGACTGCCTAACACAGCAGTCAGGAACTAAGCACGCATGCGTGGAGTTCCTGGACATGTGAATTTTTATTTTTTATTTTCTACAGTGGGGGGGGGGATGCAATTATTTTATTCTTTTTACAGGTGGGGAACTGCAGTCCTGCAGTCCTATAGCATGAACCACCCCTGTTTGGCATACATTTTTGGATGATTGTTTTCTGGCATGGATGGGCTCTAGGACCGTAGTTTGGGAATTTAACTGTTACATTAATAACAAAAATTGATTTTGCTCTTTCCTTTGAGAGCAGAAAATTGTACTATTGATTTTCTAGAAGTCAGTATAACCAGTTTAATACATGGTTCACTGGCCACTTCTGCTTATTGACAACCTTTCTCCAAAAATTCCATTTTACATTCAAAAAGTTGTGACCCCCATATCTTTTAGTAATATTTCTAAAGCTCAATTTATGTGGATTAAAATGATTTGCTTCAAAAGGTATGGAACAGATGAATATGGCTAGTGATTTGAAAAATAGATCTACTGGCAGGGGACACAAAACAAGTTTTTTGGAAAGAATGGAGCACTAGGTGTGTGACATACCTAGGAACAGTTTACTATGTTATAATAAGGAACATATAACACCGCTCACCCTAGTAATGTTGGTCACCACTTTGAAATGAATTTTGGAAAAAAAACAGTGAAGTGCACCAATGGCACTGGTGTAAACTCACAGAAGATATTTTTTTGCACCTATTTAGGGAAGCATACACATTTAGCCAAAAGTAGAAAGCTAATGGCCTCTATGGGCATTGTCATATTTGCATAAACAGACTTTTTCAAACAAAATTATTTTGACTATTTATGATATGACATATAATCAATTGTGAAAGTGTTAGTGTAATTTATTTAATACAGTGATACATTTGTTACCCAGAACTAGCTACCAACAGCATTGTTGTTACCAATCAAGTAGTACTAAATTAGCTTATGATTAAAATGAATTCGTTACTGATGAATCACTTGTTATGTACACAGATTTGCCACTCACTGGGCTGGACAAGGATAGGGTTATTGTCACCTGCCTTTCAGGTTTCAGGATCACAGATATTACAAGGGCCCTCAGAACCCTTTTCCAAGAGAAGTATGACTATGACAAGGTTGTAAGCCATGTGACAGTCAATGATCTGGGGTTCAAAATCCTGAGGGATATGCAGAAATACATGCTGAATCTCTCCAGGCATGTGACAATGATGTCAAGAATGATGCCTAAGTATAAACAGAAGATAATTTATGTTAGCAATTGTGTTAATGGCTGGTGTCATTCAGGCGACTCCACTTTGTATCAGTCTGGGACAAGACGATAGATAGTCCTACTTTTCTTTTTGCAGTAGATTCCCTGCATCTCTCAATTGAGTATTTCAGCTTTCTGACTAAAGCTTTTGCTGCCCCCTTAATTCCTATTTTAAGCAAAGTCCATCTAATGGTCATCCAAACTTAGGAATGTCATCTATCTCTAAGTTGGAGCACTAGACGGAAAGGAAATGTTATGGCAGATGGGGAATAGACCCGGAGCTGGCAGAGAAAGCCAGCTGAGGTGGTAGATGAAGGATTATGACAGCAGGCATGTGAGCAGGGTGAAAGGGGTCTAATTGGAATATGGGATATAGAATGCTGGTACTTGCCTAGTCAATAATTAGGACATTAGCTGGGTTAATAATAAGCAGAAAATAGCTAGTTTAGTGCTGAAATCATTCCATGGCTGACTTTTGTATATTTCCAGTTAGCCCCATAGCTCTATATGGTGTGCAGATATTTTTGGCCTGCTTTCCTTAACTAAGTGACTTACCAATTAATATTACACATTATTAGAATCAGCAAAGTATAAGTGTCACTTGTTATTCATATTTTGATATTTATCTTTACATTTTCAAAACTGAGTGACTTACATACAGTTGAGGGACATGATATGAAATTCTATGGCAGGAGACAGATACACTGTTAATGTCTACTTATAATTCACTATATTGGAAATATTGATATTTGTTTGCTAATATCAGTGTCAATGGCACAACATGTAGCATGCTCTCCTTTGGTGCAGAAGGCTGAAAGTTCTATTCTCACACCACGGACATGGATTGCTGACACTGCAATGCAGCATAAGGGGGATGCTGCACTCCTGAGCATGTCATCCTTCAGATGAGGTGTTAAACTGATGCCCCATCTGCTTGGGTTGTTGGTAGCTCACTTGGATGTAAAAGCTCACTCTGCACCTATTGAAAAGAGTATGAGTCTTTCAGTTAACACAACATAAAAACATTGTTTACAAAATATACATACTTTCAGACACATATATACATGTTTCTATTTTTATTACTTATTATTTTTCTTATATCCTCATTGTTATTCTTCCATAATTGTCCCACTCTTTCCTCAATCCATTTCCCATTAAACAAAAACAAAATTTCATTCAATCTTTCATTCTAAATAAACCAAATTGCATAAAATAAGTTCTTACCCATCCTTCTCACATATTATTTTTTCTTGTTCTTATAATATCTATACATATTTATATTCAGATCTATATTTAAGTCATTAATATTCTCAAAAATGTCTTCACAAAACGTTTTTTTTCAGAGTTTCACCGCTCTTTTACATTTCAGAAAACATGCTCTGTGGTCTCTTCATCACCTCAAAATAAACACACTCTTTCCTTTCTTTCTTATTCTCATCTCCCAGAACTTTTTGTATTTATATTTAAACATTATCACTATTAATTTCTCATTCTCTTCCTTTATCCACTTTAATAATCTATGCAAGTTTAAAGAAGCAGAATAAACAATTCACTTTAGTACTCCCAATCCGTCTTCATCTGCAGTTATGTACAACACATCTCTTTTCACTGGGTTTAAACTTGAATCCCATATACAAGAAAACACAAATTGCACAGCTTTCTTTCCATATTTTTGTGGGATCACATAAACATTTGACATATATGCCATTTTTTCCAATTAATACAGAACTCACCAGATAAACCTTTTTCCTGAATGCTAATCTATACGTCCTCCACAGGAGACACAGTTCTTTTATTTCTTTTATCAAACCCTCTCATTGCATCATAACTACATTTTTCCTAGATTTTATCCCTAGCAAAGACATTTCACTCATTGAAAAAATGCACACTCCAAATTTTCACCACATCACCCAAGCATACTCTTCTTCCAGTTCATCAGTTCTAAACTGCAAAGTAATTTGTTTAACATTTAAGTTACTACAAGAAAAGAAATAATGGCTCCACAGATAAATGTCCTTTTTGTTACACAGTTCCAGAAATGTCATCATCAATCCATAATTTTCAAATGTTAAGATGCAAAAAGTCTTTGTCCCATTATGTATAAAAGACCAAATTTCTTAAGCTTTAAAACACAGAAAAGTTACCAAATTGTCCCATGCATAATATTTGTCTATTACAGTGTCATTTTTATTGTTATTCTCACAGCTAGTCTTCTTTTTTAAAAAAAGTTTTACTTACGGCTTGTTTCTGCTCTGCTTTTTTGCCTGCTGTCACTGCTGCATACATTTTAGTTACTGCATTATCTGCGGCCACAAAGCCAGACACCTTCTGAGTTTGCTGCTGCTTTCTTCTTTACTTCTTTACTTTTTGTCACTGCTGCATACGTTTTAACTTCTGCATTCTCTGCTGCCCCACCACCTGGTTAATTTTCCACATTACCATCTCAGCACTTCTGAAAAACTTATCTACCATTTTACCCAATGAAACAGCAGACCTATCACCTGGATCATTCTGCTTGATTATTTTTAATAGAACATTATCTGCACACCCTCCTGACACCAGTTATGTTATCTGCACAACTTCAACAAACATTCTGACTTTTTTCTCCATGAAGAGAGCTAAAGTATGCCCATTTTTATCATCCTCCACACAGGAATCTTTGATTTAATATTAATACTGAAACTCCATATCAAGCAAAATATTCTCACTTTCCACTTCCAAACTCTCCATAGCTTTTCTGTCCTCCTCCATGTTATTGCTTCCCTTAGGCATCTCCCTTGTTGCTTTTGGAGCCCCCTTTTACCATGTAGCAGCTCCAAAGAGTATTATATATATATATATATATATATATATATATATATATATATATATATATATATAAAATTCATATTTTTTTACATATTTACATATTTTAACCTCAGTCATTGATATTCCTATTTTAAGTATCCCCCCACTCTTTAACCCACAACCAAAACCATATTCTGTCCAGTATTTTTGTCAAAGTCCATCTTCCATTGTATTTAATTTCATTAAGTCTTTCATTCCATATGACCCTTGTTACATACAATATTATTCTGTTCATATTCTTTGCTTAATTCTGGGATTTAGTCCCATAAAATACTCTATCATGCCCACGTGTAACATTTTAAAATGTAAATAAGTTTTAATCGAATCATGTTTACATACTTCTTTCCACAGTTTTTGAATTCTCTCACATTTAAGAAAAAAACCCATGTTCTGTAGTTTCCAATTCTTTACATTTATTACATATTCTATTCTGTTTTCTCTTATATGGCATATTTGCCCCCAATGGTAATTTTCCTATTAATAACCCCCACAAAATGTCATTATAGTCTTTACATTTTTTTATATTTTTTGAATCTAGTTATTATTGCTTTCTTCTTATCTATTCCTAACTCCTTCCATGGTTCCACCAAAGGATCTCATTATGATAACATACCATTCTTTTCTATTCTTTTCAATAACATTCTTTTTTTATTTCTACCATACAATTTTGCTGTAAAATTCTATCATTTCTTCATTAAAAACATTTTCACTTCTTTTTCTCATTCCCACTTCTTCCCAAATTTCTCTATATTTACAATACATTATTTTTTCTATCAAGTCTTTATTAGTTTTCATTATTCCTTTTAGTACTTTATACATACTTAATGAGGTTGCATGCACTATCAGATTAATCAGCCCCAATCCCCCT
This sequence comes from Protopterus annectens, assembly GCF_019279795.1. Lineage (NCBI taxonomy): Eukaryota > Metazoa > Chordata > Ceratodontiformes > Protopteridae > Protopterus > Protopterus annectens. The sequence continues at coordinate 910,684,884 of NC_056727.1, read as the reverse complement.
TCTTCATCTTTCATATAAAAAAAAATCCTCTCTTAACAGGGTTCAGTCTTGACCCCCAAATAAATAAAAAAAAATCTGCATAATATATTTTTCAAGTTTTGCTGGCATCATGTAAACATTTGCTATATAAGCTATTTTACATATTATTATGGTGTTTATTAAATGCAATTTCTTGTATGAAAACCTATATGTCTTTCAGAATGTAATCATGTCATTGATGTCTTTAATAATTTTGTCCCTTTGATCATGTCTGTATTCTGTACTTCCAAATCCTAGTCCTAAAATAGCTATACTCTTCTCATTATATTCCACAACTCTTATAATACCTTCATACCCAAATCCTTTACTTTTCTCTTCATTTATGCTTAAACCAATTTTCAACAGTGTACTTAATTTTCCATTATTTTTTTCCATCCAGGCTTTATTTTTTGCTATTACTACAATATCATTAGTGTAAGTATACATTGTTGGTAACTGTATTCCCTCCCTCATTCTATATCCTCCCTTACTTGACATTTTATTAATTTCCATTACTACTGTGTTGATGATTATAGAAAGATCATACTGCTTGCAGGACATCCTTGTTTTATACCATATTCTATTTTCAAATTATCCCCAATCCAACCAGTTATGTTCAATCTTACATAATTCTTTTCATATATTGATTTAATTACTTGTAATATTTTTTCATTTATGTTATATGCTTATAAATACTCCACAATGCTTTATACTGAATATTATCATATGCCTTACTAACATCTCCTATCATGATTTTGTCCACTTTTTTATTAATATCATCAATTACTTCCTTTATTATCCATAATAGGTCTTGACTCCCTTTTCCTTTTCTCCCAAACAAGTTCTAATCAAATAGACTTTCTGTTTTACATTGCAATCTTTTAGTTACTATTCTCATGACAATTTTATAGCCTGTGTTACTCAGTGTAATTGGTCTCCATTTTTTTATTTTATCTTTATCCTTTCTTTAATATGCATTTTATCACACCTGTGAACATTTCTTTATATTTAATTCCTTTTTCTAGCCACTCATTCATTATTCTATAAACACCATTTTTTGCCAGTAATAGATTTGTTTATACATATTCAATTCCATCCAAACCTGTCACTGAATTAACATTAACATCTTTCTAGGTCTCATTCAACTCATTTATGTTTATTTTTCTTTCTAAATATTCATTATCTTCCATATTAAAAATTTCCCCTTGTAAATTTGTTCTATGTTTTATTTTTACTATATAAATCTAATATCTAATATAAATCTAATATATATTCTTTAATTATTTCATATATTTCTTCTTGTTTTTTAACTTGTTTCCCTTCTTTATTTTTTAATTCTCTCATTATCTTTCCTTCTTACATAAGTATGGAACTACTTCTTTTTTCCTTGCAAACAATATTTTGCTTAAATAATAATCTATTAACCTTATCTTGATTTCTTCTGTATAATTTTTTTTATAAAATTAATTTTGTTCTCTATTAAATCTTTTAATATGTTTTGACTTAATAGGTTGTTTTCAATTTTTTCTTCTTTCCTTTTCTTTTCTATGCATTCTAAAAGTACCTTTTTGTGTTTATTTTTAAATCAAGTCCACCAGATTGTACAATTTTCATAAAAACTCTTTCATATCAATATGCTGTTGCCATAATTCCATAATTTCTTTTCTTTCTCCTGATTCTAATTATTTTTCATTTATTCATTGTATACCTTTTCCTATTTTAATACATTCCTCATTTTCATGAATTCTTATTCAAGTCCCTACATGATCAGAAAACTCAGTATATCTGATTCCTTTGTGAGTAAGTTTTAGGCCTTCTGATATCAAAAAACAATCAGTTTTTGTTTTAATTTCATTTATTTTATAAGTCAAGTGTTTATTTACCCATATTTGTAATGCTCCACTTCTCATAATTTCAGTAATCAGTTTAATATCACAATTATTCTTTTTATTTCTCAAATTACAGTTAAAGTCACCTGTCATTATTATATCCCTGTTAAGACAGACATAATTAAGTATACTTTTAAACATTGTTTCTCTTTCTTTTTTGTTACATATGCATATAAAGCTATTAGTCTATATACATATTTTCCATCTTAAATCCACTACTGTTATTTGACCCAGTTCTACTATTGTAATATCTAATATTTTTATATTTTCTTGGCATAATATACATATATCTGAGCATGTTTATTTGCCTATATTCCAAATAACAGTACCATTCCAAAGTTTTTCTGTTTGCACCCTTTCTTCTTCTGTTAATATCATAATGTCTTCTTACACTATTACTTGAACATGTACAGCAGCACATCATTGTAAAATCCTAATTCTCCTTTAAATATTTTTTCATACTGTTCATGTTCAAAGCTAATATTTTCAGCTTTATAGAACACTTATTGGAATAATTTTCTTATCCCTTACCTTTCTTATTTTCCTCAACCATTATATTTTTAATTTTTCTTTTTCTTTCCCTAACTTTCTTTCCTACTGGATTTCTGTTGCCTTTTACTATATGCCAGTCTGACTCTTCTCCACTTGTTTCATCTGCCTTTCTTTCCTTTTTGCTTCTCTTTGTCTTTCCCTTTAAGTTTATATACCCTTTCTATGTTTTTTCTTGTTGTGCTCTGAGTTCTTGTACATTTTCTAAATATTTTTCTTGTATAATTTTACCTTCACTTTCATTTTCTTGTATTTCTGCATCACATTCTAACCACAAATGTCCCATATTGCCACATTCTTTACATTTCACTTCACATTTCTTTGCATTATGGCCTATCTGACCACATACATAACATCTTTTTTGTCACATTCATTAATTAAATGATCACTATTTCTACAAAAATAGCAAGGCTTTGGTTATCCTCTGTGCCTTACAAAACCTCTATTGCCATACACATTAATAATACTAGGTATATGTGTTACATTGTCATTTTCCATTTTCAAAATTATGCCACATTCCCAACCCCCAGACCATAGTCCTCTTTCATCATAGATTTTAGTAGTGTCCAACATTTCTTTACATATTGTTAACAATATTCATTTGTTTCTTTTCCTTCTACTTCAGTTCTAAACTGAATCATATTTTTTGTTTGCCTGAAAAAGGCTTGCACCACATATTCTGATTATGGAAAGTCTGCTTTCTTTTTGTATTAGGCCCCCCAAAAGTTTTCCATGGCCTGACCAGTTTCAAAAGACAAGTCACAAAACGTTTCTTTGTAATTAAAATGAAAGCTCTTACCTCTTCAGATTTTACTCCCAAAAGTGCAATAACATTGTTCCATACCTCATATCTATCCAGGCCTTTTTCTTTTTTACTGCTCACCCGAACAACACATTTTTTTCTTTATTTCCTTAATCTCTGCCTTCTCCTTAGTTCCTTCTTCCATTGTATGAACATATGACTTTTTTTGGAAACCTTCTCTGGCTCTTTTTCCTTCTTCTTTTCTCCCTCTTCTATTTTTTCCATAATGTCACTGCAGGATACAGCAGCTCCACTTTCTGGCTCACCCATACACATCCTGCAACTCTCCCAACTGGAGGGTTGAAATAACATATTTTTTCTGTTGATGCTGCCACTTTAAACAAGTTTTTCCGGAAAATTTCTTCTGAGTTCGTCTCCCACCACTGCATTTAGTTCCATCTCCTTCCCGATCTCCTCACCATCAGCAAACATTTTCTTTGCTTCCACATCACCTGAAAATAATTATGGTACTGATTCTACTGTTTTGTCTTCATTTTCAACAAGCTTCACTTCCAAAATGCTTTAGCTCTCAGCAGCCATGTTTTCTTCCTGTTCCTCCAGGGCACCTTAGTGCATGGAATAGGAACAGGAAGTCAGGATGTGTAACACACAAGCTCTTCCCCCTACTACCAAGGGTATGGGGGTTTTATTGATATATGCATTACATGTTATTTACATATTTACATTATTTACATCTATTTACAAATCTCCCTACATTATAAGCTTCAATTTAAGCATTTCCCATACTCTTTTATCCACAACCAAAACATTATTTTCACCAGAATTTTTGTCAAAGTCCATTTCCATTGTATTTAATTTCATTTAGTCTCTTGTTCCATATAGTCTATAAAACATAAAATATTAATATTGTAAACACATAAGAAAGTAAAAACCATCCACAGGAACTAACATGGCAAGTAATCTTCACAAACTCAAAGTCATCACAAAGTGTCCATATGATAGTACATAGAGCACCACAAGACAAACAAACTATAAAACCATATGAATTTATTGTAAGTTAGCACTTTCACCACAATGGCTTCATCAGACTTGTAAAAATACACAAATACTCAGGCATTTAAATAATAAGAAAAATCAAGTAATTGGTTGGACATGCTTCTGACATCACCTACTGCCAAATAATTAATGACTAATTACAGAGAGCAAGTTCGTCCATAAAAAGAACGCCTTCAAAGCCAGTGCATATATAAAAAAAAAAAAAAAATTATATATATATATATATATATATATATATATATATATATAGGCATGATTAAAAATAAATGCAGATAAACTTCGTACTATGATGATTGTTTTTTAAAAAATAAGGAAAACATAAAGGATTATTTAAACTTCTGTTAAAAACTACTTGTAAAGCATACAATATGACAAAACAAATCAACTACAAGATACCTAATATGTGCTAGCTGATGTCAAAATACATTTAACAAATAAGCTACCTTAAGGACAAATGAATATGATGATGAAGTCATTGTGGTGAAAGCGCTAACTTACAATAAATTCATATGGTTTTACAGTTTGTTTGTCTGGTGGTGCTCTATGTACTCTCATATGGACACATTGTGGTGACTTTGAGTTCGTGAAGATTACTTGCCCTGTTAGTTCCTGTGGATGGTTTTTACTTTCTTGCATGTTTACATTATTTTTGGAGCCACAGGAGCTTTTACCATTTGGTAGTGCCTTTGTATTTTATTGCTGCTTGCCATTTCCTTTATTCTGCACCGTCAAGGGGACATGGCAGAAATGGTTAACAACAGTATTGAGCTACCGTATACATTACATGGACATGATACGGCGGACCGGAAGTCAGCTTGTTTTCAGGACTGTGTATTCGGAACTGATAATTTGCTTATGTTGTACGAGCCGACGGTTGAGAACGGTACTGGAGATATGGAGTTTGAGAATTCAGCGAGTTTCACTGAGGATTTGAACAGGTTGGAGTTGGACTTTTTAAAACTAAAACGGATGCAATTGCAGCGCCAACATTTCAAGGTTTGTCTACAGAAGAAAACTGTGCCCAGAGGGCTGCGCATCTTACAAATGCCAACAACAGGTAATCTTCATCCAGAACTATTATTTAAGTGGCAACAGCTAACCTGGACCTTAGTTTTAAATATATGAAACTGTTGGATGAGTTTTTTAGTCCTGAAGAGGAAATGTTAAGGATTCAAGTTATTAAACAACAAGAAATGATTCTACAAAAGTATCTGAACTCAAAGACTGAAATAGGTATAGAGAAATTGTTGGACAATGTTTTACTTTATGAGAAACGACTGACAGAACAGAAGAAAAATAAAATCTGCAGAGATGTAAAGGACTTTAAGCTAGGCCATGTCTTCACTTGGCCTAGGGGTAATAGCAACACTTCTGAGGCAAATGAAGTTAGACGGACCTCTAATGTAATTTTTAATGTAATGCCAACTAGAATGAATGTTACAGCTCAAGAGAATGTTGTATGTAATCAGAACACTGGAGTTGGTATAGATGATGGTAATGGTTCTATTACAGAACCCTTGATTTCCACTGATGATTCTAATAATATATTAGGTAATAGTGATTTCACTTTGGGATCAAACAATAGTGCGAGCACTACATCTACGATGAATGCTAATAAAAATGAACCAGTGGTCAGGAGGAAAGTCACACATAATAATGTAACCTGTACCCAGTTACAAAATCATGGTGTCCATGCTCATACCCCTTTCCCTATAGAACCATTCCAACAAGCCAGGAGGCAGAGATCCTTCAGCAGAGGGAGACAGAAACAGAAGGGATCGGGAGGGGAACACACGGGTCCCACTTTAAAGAAAATGTGGGAATGGGTGGACAATCTTTAGTAATTAATTTGTCCAATAGGAATTTAAATAAATTTGAGGTACAAGTACTAAATAAAGGTCTTACATTTATACCTACAAGTAAGAGTAACCTGACTGATACCATCATAGATATTAAATTGTTTGCACGTAATGTCCAACTTAAGTTGGACTATGGTAACAACAATGGCCAAGGGGGAGCTAAAGTCTTTCGACCTCCAAGTACCTATGTTCCGATATTGCATCCTCTTTTAGATACTTTCACAAAACTAGTAGAACAAGATCTGCACAAGCTGGATAAATTAAATAAAGGTAATAATAAAAATAAGAATAATAACTTGACATTCCTACAAAGGGAAGCCTTTGCTGGTTTAAGTAGGGATTCTTCTATAATTATTAGACCAGCAGATAAAGGTGGGCCCATAGCTGTAATGGACCGCAATGCCTATATAGAAAGTATGAGAATTATGTTACAGGAGGGAAACTATTACACCAGAATAGATATGGTAAAAGTAGTTAATAAAGTATATAGAATTTATGACATGTTAGATGATTTATTGAAGAGTTATAGCATTACCTTGTAATTGTTTAGGTTTCTAAGGGTGAACTATCCATTGATACCTATAATCCAAGGTTTGCCTAAAGTTCATAAGTGTCTATCCAAACCACCTCTGCACCCCATAGTGGCAGGACGGGGCTGGGTGATGGAACCCTTCTCTCTATATTTGGAACACTTTGTGAGACCAGTAGTGGATGCTAATAAGGTTATTTTAAGGGACAGTAAACAGTTTCTACTAGACCTCTATACTTATATGAAAAGAGTGAGGGATGATGAACCTTATATTTTGGTAACCTTGGATATTAAAAGCTTGTTCATTGTGATCCCGAATGATATAGGGGTTATGAAAACACATCGATATTTATCTCTACACTCTGATTTGGATAGCAAAGGGATAGATCTCCTGACACTTTTCTTGGAAACAGTTTTGCACAATAACATTTTTCTTTTTGATGAAAGTGTATATATCCAAAATGATGGCGTAGCTATGGGCACTTCATGTGCAAACAGCTACGGCAACATAGTTATGGCCAACTGGGAAGAAGAACTGCTGTTTCCACTAGAAAGCTTTAAACAGTATGTAGGATTTTATAAACGTTTTGTTGATGACCTCTTTTTGATTTGGAAGGGTGATGATGCTAGCCTTACAGACTTTATTTCGACCATTAATAGTCTGACCGATTTCCTTTGTTTTACTGCGTGTTCCTCTAGACACAGCATTTTCTTTTTGGATGTTCACATCGAGAGGCTTGGCAATGGTCTATTGAATACTTCTGTCCATAGGAAGGTCTGTTACAGGAACACGTTGCTACACAGGAATAGTATGCATCCTCAGTTTGTTTTTAGTAATGTAGTCAGAGGTCAGGTTATAAGAGCCTCTAGACTTAATCTTACTGAGGAGGGATATCAACAGGAATTGGCTGACCTTAAGAAGAGATTTGTAGACAGGCAGTACAGTCCCTCAGAAGTGAACAAAGCTATCATGGAGGTCAATCAAATGAGGACTTCCAGAGCGGTCCCTTACTTCTCTGATTGCATTACTATGGGTGATTTTGTACAACAAAGAAAAATAGTGAATTAAAAGTCCCAATGTTCTTCACCTCTGACACCCATGGGATTAGTGATATTGTCGAGAGACATTGGAACACACTTATTTTGGATGAGAATATAGGTGTCATTGTGGGACATGAACCCCAGTTCTTGTTTAAGAACAGGAAGAACTTAAAACAAATTCTGTGTCATTACCCACTAGGCAGGAAGAACAGTAACAATGGAAGTGAGGATGGTAATACTAAACCCTGTAATAAATGTAAACAGTGTGAATATATTGATATAAGGCACATATTTTTACACCCTATAACAGGTCATGAGTTTACCTTTCATACAGCAACTAACTGTCAAAGTGAACATGTTGTTTATCTTGCCAGATGCCAGTCTTGTGAAGCATTTTACATAGGCAAGACAAATAGGAAGCTCACAGAGCATATTATGTTTATCATTTACGCGTAGGATCGGAGTTCAATGCTCTTGCCAAACACAATAGACAGACAGGTGCAACACACACTTATAAGTTTTCTGTTATACAAATCATCACTCCCAATTTACGGGGGGGGGGGTGAGATTGAAAATTACACAGAGGAATGTCAACTAAGATGGATCATCAGGTGTAGAGCTGATAAAAAGCCAGGCTTGATTGACAAAGTCCCCTTAAAACCTATTCTTCGGAATAAAAGATTAATAGTCTTAAAATGAAGTGTATTTCGGTGCTATCATTGCAATGTAATACTTTGTTCCACATCATATAGTTACTTAGAACAGGGTATCATCTTGTTTAGGGTAATTAATCATATTGTTTTATGATTAGAGGTCGTCCAATGTATAACATTATTTATTGTAGACTACCTATGTTATATGTTATTGAAAAATATTTTTTTGGTTTGATCTCTACAGGATTTATTAATATATTCATTTGTCCTTAAGGTAGCTTATTTGTTAAATGTATTTTGACATCAGCTAGCACACATTAGGTATCTTGTAGTTGATTTGTTTTGTCATATTGTATGCTTTACAAGTAGTTTTTAACAGAAGTTTAAATAATCCTTTATGTTTTCCTTATTTTTTAAAAAACAATCATCATAGTACGAAGTTTATCTGCATTTATTTATTTTTAATCATGCCTAGATATATATATATATATATATATATATATATATATATATATATATATATATTTATTTTATATGCACTGGCTTTGAAGGCATTCTTTTTATGGATGAACTTGCTCTCTGTAATTAGTCATTAATTATTTGGCAGTAGGTGATGTCAGAAGCATGTCCAACCAATGACTTGATTTTTCTTATTATTTAAATGCCTGAGTATTTGTGTATTTTTACAAGTCTGATGAAGCCATTGTGGTGAAAGCGCTAACCTACAATAAATTCATATGGTTTTACAGTTTGTTTGTCTCGTGGTGCTCTATGTACTATCATATGGACACTTTGTGGAGACTTTGAGTTCATGAAGATTACTTGCCGTGTTAGTTCCTGTGGATGGTTTTTACTTTCTTGCGTGTTTACATTATTTTTGGAGCCACAGGAACTTTTACCGTTTGGTGGTGCCTTTGTATTTTTTAAAATATTAATATGTCCATTTTATTCACTTCTTCCTGTTTTCATGCACAACAGTAACCGAATTCTATCATGTCTTTATTTATTTGCTCAGATTTTAACAAACTTTTTACCCTATTATATTTACATATTTCTTTCCACAAATTATTAACTATTTCACATTTCAAAAACAGATGCTCAGTAGTCTCAAACTCTCCACATTTATTACATATTCTATCTTGCTTTTTCTTTTATGGCATATTTGTCTTAACCGGCAATTTTCTAATAGACAATCTCCATAAAAAATAATTACATTCTTCAATCTTTTTATAGTTATTATATCTCATCATTATGGCTTTTTTCTTATCTATTTCTAAATCTTTCCATGGATCAATGCACTAAAATGCTTTCATAGTTAAGTACCATTCCTGTCTATCTTTTTCATATATATTCTTTTTTATTTTCCATAACTCAATTTTGTTTCGGTGCTCTTTCATTTCTTCATTCACAATGCTTTTACTTCTTTTTTTTTAACTTCCATTCCTTCCCACATTCTTTGTATTTATAATATACTATCATTTCTATCAAGTTTTTATTTTCCTTCATACTTCCTTTTAATACCTTATATAAAATTAAAGATCGGTTTATTAAACCCAAGCCTCCTTGCTCTTCTTTCACATATAGAATCCCTCTCTTGACTGGATTCAGTCTAGAGCCCTATATAAAAGAAATTATAATCATCATTAATTCCTTTTCTTAAGTAATAGGCATCATATAGATGTTAGCAATATAAGCAATTTTCCTATTACCATGGTGTTCAACAAGTCTGTTTTTTTCTATATGAAAATCTATGATTTCCAAAAAAAATAGTCATATCCTTTCCTTCTTTGAGTACATTATCCCATTGTTGTTGTCTGTATTCATTCCTTCCAAATATTATTGCTAATATATCTATATATTTTTCATTGAACTCAATACCGCCTACATATCTTCAAAACCAAATTCTTTACTTTTCTCTTTATTTACACTTATACCAGTTTTTAAATTTAAACTTAATTTTTCATTTACTTCTTCCATCCATACTTTATTTTTAACAATTAGTACAATATCATCCACATAAGTATATATTATTGGCAATTGTACTTTCTTCATCATTTTGTATCCACTGCTACTTGACATTTTATTAATTTCCTCCACTATTACATTCATAACTAATGAGAAAATTACATTACTAGCTGGGCAGCACTGTTTTATTCCACTTTCTATTTTTTATTTCTTCCCAAATCCAGCCATTTACCTTTAGTTTAACATAGGTTCTTTCATAAACAGATTTTATTATTTGTAATATTTTTTTGATTACATTATATGCCTGCAAAATTCCCTATAATGATTTATATTGAATATTATGATAGACTTTACTTATACCCTCTTTCATAACCTTCACTTCTACATTTTCATTTAGGATATCATCAATTATTTTTCTTATTATCCATAATAACTCTTGACTTCCTTTTCCTTTTCTTCTGAATACATTTTGGTCATATATTATACCCAGTTTTTATAACCTTTTTGTTATTATTCTCATAAAAAAATATAATCGGTATTATTCAAAGTAATAGGTCTCCAATTTTTATTTCCTCTTTATTTCCTTTTTTAAATATAACATTTATAACTCCAGTACATATCTTTTTCTCTTCAGTTTCAGTTTCCAACCATTCATTCATAACTTCTATAAAAAATTATTTTTGCCTCTCCTTCATTTCTTTATACATACCATATTCAATTCTGTCCACTCCTGTTTCGAAATTCATGTTAATATCTATTAGAATTTCATTCAATTCTTTCATCTTTATTTTGTGTTCTAAATACTCATTATATTCATTATTTAATTTTTTACTTTTATAAATTTGTTCTATGCTTTCTTCTCTTTTGGTAAATAATTCCAATACATATCTTTAATTATTTTGTGTATTCCTTATTGCTGTCTTACTTGCTTACCTTCCTTATTCTTTAATTCTCTTATTATTTTCCTTCTTTTATTATTTTACTCAAATATGGTGCTCCCTTTTCTTTATTTCCTGTTTATTGTGTTTATATAACACGTTGTTGGTTTTAATTTGATCCATTTTGTATATTTCTCTTTTTTTATAAAAGGATTTTTTCTTCACTAACAAATCTCTGAATGTTTCTTGGCTTAATATCTTATATCTCTCTTTTTCTTTTCTCCTTTTCTTCCTTGTACATTATCAAAATTCACAAACCAACTTCAAAACCAAGACAGCAAGTATATAAAAATGTTGGTACCTCTTCAATCACAAGCCAGCATATGAATAAAAAAACTTTTTATCGTTAGCGCTTTCGAAGGGATCTGTGTCCTAACTTCATCAGACAAAATTACAATCATTATAACACACCTTATATATGCACCCTAATTGGATATAAGTTCCAATTATGCAATCATTAAAACATTAATTATATCACCTAAAAATCAATATTAAAAGTAAAACTGCATTGCTTAAAACGTAAAAATATTTTTCACCCTATATACACAAAAGCTACCTGTTA